>NW_007577824.1:399729-454836 GCF_000690725.1 Stegastes partitus
GCACCTTTATTTGTTTACAGCTTACCTACATACTTATGTGTGTGGGAATGTTTATATGTTTATTTATTACTTGCAGTGAAAAGTTTTGGTGCACCTAATTTAGGTACAATCAATATAAAAAGTTCGCCTGGAGCCCTGTGCAGTCCCTCAGCAGGGTGTTTCTTTGCCTTCCTGTGCATGCTGGGAGAGGCTGGAGTGCCCAAGGCGCCCAAATACATGAATGAACGAAATAAATAAATCATTTTGCTATGGTTATGTTGTTTCTGCTGTATTTTGCAGACTAGTGTATCTGAGCCAATAAAGAAGAATAAAGACATTTAATTCACTTTACGCCTTCCTTATCAACAGTAGTTTGGATATTTGGCCGTTTAAATCTAACTTGTCAGCAAATCCTCACTACAGAGACAATGTGAGACACCACTAAAGTGTTTAGGATCAGACTTTTCTTTTAGCTGACTGGCTTTCTGTTGAGTTTGGCTTTTCTATTTGACCCCTTTGGACATAAACATCCTTGTGGAATTTAAATATACATAAAATATTCATTCATTGCTTATTTGTATTCAGCACAGAAGGGAGTTGGAACGTATCTCGGTACGGATTGATAGAAAAACTGTGAACCACCCTGGACAGGTCAGCAGACCACCACAGTCTGACTGTGGGGAAATAAAGAGCCTCCAGAACAGCAGGATGTATGTCTGTAGAATCCACTTTCACACAGGAAGAACATGAGAACGCACAGACACATGTAACAATGCTGAGTCACTATCTATAGGCACACTAGAAAAATTTCTGTATATATTTACAAATCAAATTAGCTGCACTGAACCAAAGAAATGATCTAAATTTAATCAGTCAATTATACATTTTATTTTACGTAATTTGATTTTTTTGTTAATCTTTTTGATGGCATCTGAATGAATGGCATCATGTCTGAATGACCACAATGGTCTTTTTTCCACAAAAGTGGAAACATCAATCTTACTGAATCAGATCCTCCAACATTTCCGTATCACTTTCAACACTGTACAAGCCTGAACGGCATGCAGTCGCATTAACAGATAGGCCCACAGAAGTGATGTAAATTGAGATGTGCAAAGCAATTTAGCGAAACCTTTAATAACAATTTTGGTTCAAAAACATTACAGAGAGCTCAAAAGACACAGTTCCTTGGCAAAATGGCAAACACTTGTCTCACCCATTTTGCTTAGCTGTTTTTCTATTGGGCTGCAAACTGAAACATGCAAAAAAACTAAATTTTACTGCGATGAAGTCTCCAACAAGCCACCTTAATGAAGAGTCTTTCCTCCGAGTTTGTCCAAAGTGAGCAAGTTATGCACATTTTGGCATGTGTGACAGCAGTAAAATGTATTAATTACTTATAAACTATCCCCAGCATGTAAACTGGATCAAAAGGCAAGTCACACTGTGCACTTTCCTTTCAGACAGGGGAGCTGTCACACAGAGTTCATCCGCTGCAGTTAAATCATTTGTTACGTAGCGGCCGTCCTCAGGTTGAGTCCTGAGCTCCATCACAGCTGTTGGAATGTTTGTTGTTTTTAAAATTAAATTAGGAGTTAGATTATCATCACATGTGAACAGCACCTTTAGCCTGAAGAGAGAACTTTAGAGAACTAAACTAACAGTGATTTTAACAGTGTGATAAGCAGCTATTAGTTCAGATTGAGTCTTTTGTTTATTTGCACATTAATTATGCATTCTACATCATTTGATGTAATGTCCACTCTCTCGTGCATGCATACTGCCGCTCCTTCCATCACTGTTGTTGGTGTGTCTGAATGAAGCTGTGACTAACATGAATATAAAAGTATCTTACGTCTGAACACCTGAATGCCATCACTTTAAAGGAATAATAAAGCCAGCAGCGCTACATATCCTATACCTGAGAGGGTTCAAATCTATCTGGAAAGCAAATCTATTCGAATTTGAAGAAGAAAACTGATATTTTCTTCGTATGATCAGGTTTTCTATCATGCTGTCATGATGCAGACAATTCTGGAAATGGCTCAGCTTCCTCTCGTGAACACAGCCCTCATTGTTTTCAGTGAATGGTCGATTCATGTCTTGCTTCTACATGAGCCGCTCCATTCAGCTGCACGGAGTAAGGATCGTTCAGTTCTTGTATTATGCCAAGACATCAAACGTGACTGACTTGGTCACCGATCTTTTCCTTGAAGTTTGAAGCACTTTTTTCATGTTGGCATTTATACAGCTGCACACATTCACATCTGGGAACGGCCACTCCCACTGATGGAGATCAGATACTGGCATACCTGAATGCCAATTGTGAACTTTACAAGTAGAACTTCTAGCAGTAACACATGCCTTCTGGCTATGGTTGATAATAATAAAAAAATAACTAAAGCTTTACTATACATGACAAAATGAAGGTAGTCAATAATTAATCTATTATTAATTAGGGAGTACAAATGCTTACAAGCAGACAACCAACAGTTATACAAGATCTGTAAAAATCAGTCTTTAAGAAGCAAAAGGTTTCTAATAAGGCTGCTTTCCAGGACACGTACCAAACGTAAAAAAAATAAATAAATTGTTTGCTTCTAACAAAAGCACACAGTACAGTAAGCTGTGCAGTGCTGGAGCTGATTCTTTGATGCTCCAAACACTGACCCTTGGACCCGCCACATCATTTAGACAAATTCATGTGTGTGTTCTAATGCTTGCCTTACGTAAACTTGTCATCTCAAAAATAAACGTCAGCTTCCCTGACCTGTTCTGAAGGGGGTGTTTGATGTAGGCCTCTGGGCTCACAATCTCCTGTCCGGGTTCCTCAGCTCCATCTTCATCAGGCTGGGGTGGACTCGGGTTGGTTTCCTAAAAAAAAAAACCCCACAAATAAACATTATAGAGTGGGAACAGACAGGGTATTAGGGAGGAAGGCAGGAGGATTCAGAATGAAATTTTCTGTGCTCCCTTGTGTCCTGTTATAGCCGCATGGACTTCACGAGGAGGTTTCCACTTGTTGAACCATTTATGCTAACTTTCATAGTGATAGCAACAAACACAAAAAGCCCATTTAATCACATAGCAGCGCCTAAATAAATTCAAAGACAGAAGCGTTCATTTATGAAACCTGATATGAACATCTGGAACACATTTCTCTCTCATGTGAAGCAAGAGGTTGGGTAGCTAACTCAAGCTAATAACCCTCAGGGGCATAACAGTTAATAATTTCTATGCCATGTTCACAATATTTGTTCATAAACGAAGAGAACAAGGCGAATTTTCCATTCATAGCTGACCACTTTTCCGACAAAGTTACAGTTTCATAAAAAAAACTAAAAAACTAAAATTTACAACCAGTGTCAGTTTCGACATGTAAATTACGTAATGTCAAGCACCGTTTCCCCCCCCCTCCTCGCAAACAACATTTAAATGCGCCCCTTTAGCTGTTTCACCATCAGCTACTAAAATAGCTAATGTTGCATCGTAGAGGTCAGCAAGGACCAGTGTCTACCAATGACAGTTTTTACCTTCAAAACCAACTCCTACCTGTATATAATGCGTTATTACACGTGACGAATTTTTTTTGGGTTATTTTAATGAATAAACATAACTTTTTAAAAAACACTTCTTGCGTGTGTTGTTCACTAAACACGTCAACAACACTAAAGTGACTAATTTAGTAATGGACGTTTGTGTGGTTCACGCGGACGGCACGTCGGTTAGCAGTAACGTCAGCCTTAAAGTTGGGAGATCTCCACACACAGGCATTCCTGTTTTACGCCTAGGTCGTGGCACAGAAGACAAACTTGAAACTACTCGAAACACCACGTTCACATGCACCGGCGGTCAACTATCGCTAACGTACTACAGTTTAAAAGTCGTACGTAAACTTTAAATGTGATATCGGTCCGTAATTTCAGCAAGAAGCCCCCCCATATGTTTTGATATGTTCTTTACAGAAAGTGCTCACCGGTTCGGCTGTCGCCATCTTACAAATCTCTGTTAGGAAAGTTTCTGTTGATTGGACCGAGCTGCGCAACGTGACGGCGCAGCACCCGCACATGCGCAGTGCGTGCCGCCGCCTGGCCGGCTGCTTGTCGGCGACTCCACCCCTCCTGCAGACGAAGGCATGGCGAGCACCGAGGCTAGAAGGGAGTGTGAGACAGAGGGCTGCAGCAAGGACGCTAAACTTCAGTGTCCCACATGTATCAAGCTTGGTATTCAAGGCTCCTATTTCTGTTCACAGGTACTGCTGCTTTTTTCGCTTTGTCCGGCTTTAGCGGTGGCCACACACCTGGGCCCTCTGTCTTATCACGAGGCTGCTAACTAACTGTCAAAGCTACGCAGACATGTGTGTTTCAGGAGCTCGGTAAACCCGCTAATAACGCATTTGCTAAACGTTAACGAAGGCGCGTTTGGGTGTGTAACGATAGACAGACTGCTGAAGATAAATAATGCAGCCAGCGATTGTAACCGATGCTATCTCTGTCACAGTAGGCCGAGAGAAACGTTTAGCTAGCTAACTGTTGGCTAAAGTGAGTGGTATAACGTCCTTGCTCTAAATAAGAGCTCGTGGTGTGAAGTTGTTTCGCTGACAGGGTGAAACGGTGTATGAAAAACTGTGTGTTGTGTAAGAACTGTTTTTTTTTTTAATGCACTACATGCAGGAAATAAAACTTAAGTTGTAAAGTGCTACAGAGATCACTAGTGCCACGATGTTTGACCCTCATCCTGGTACTTTTTTCCCACGAGACCAAACCCCACTCAAAAATCTGTCAATTTAAGGATGACTTGTTCATGTCATGCTTGGCTGAATATCACACAAGTCCTAAATAGAAGCTGCTCTCCACTTGTTATACAGATGTGCAGGACTTGTTTGAGTAACATGACAACTTTTAGTACTGGCAGAAGTATTGCAAGTTGCAGTTATGCTTTGCTAAAATGCTTCGTGGGAGTCATGTGGTGGGTATTGCGTTGATCAACTTTGTGGATTCAGTTTTGTGGCTGATGCCACTTTGAAAAAAGGTCTCTGCCATTAAACATAAAACTACAGCAAGTTCCCTCTTTGCAGCGATGCTCTGTTAGATCTTCTGCTGCATTAGATCAACCGTAGATCTAATGTGCTGTACTTTATATTCAAAACCTCTATAAATAGTTGGGTTCGGTGGCAGCCCCAGTTCCCTTGTGGTGCCATGGTATTTGACCCTAAAGGTCTCTGCTGTGATGGCACTTTTGGCTGTGCAATCTGACTCTGCTCTCTATGGTGCCAGTCTCTCTTTGCTGGTAATTGTCCAAACCATAAAATGAATGAAATTAATAAATTGTAGCCTG
Source organism: Stegastes partitus (assembly GCF_000690725.1). Taxonomy (NCBI): domain Eukaryota; kingdom Metazoa; phylum Chordata; class Actinopteri; family Pomacentridae; genus Stegastes; species Stegastes partitus. Next base: position 405,046 of record NW_007577824.1, read on the forward strand.
ATCATAACAAGAATACACATAGAGACACATATTATATATAAAGTCTTTATTTATGGTTGACTGTGTTTTTTTTTCCCTGATATTGATGCTGATTCTCAGTAACGCCTCTGCATTTTGCACAGATTGCTGGCATTTTATGCCTAAAATAACTGATTAATATTAATGCTGGTTAACCTAAAATAACAAGTAATAAAAAAAGTTAGATGCAGCCTGTATTTTATTTGCATTTAATTGTATTATCTATGAGCTGCAAGGTGGCGCAGTTGGTTAGCACTGTTGCCTCGCAGCAAGAAGGTTCACGTCCCGGTGGGGGCACCAGGATCTTTCTGCGTGGAGTTTGCATGTTCTCCCCGTGCAGCGTGGGTTCTCTCCGGGTTCTCTGGCTTCCTCCCACACAGTCCAAAAACATGTTGAGGTTAATTGGTGATTCTAAATTGTCCGTAGGTGTGAATGTGAGTGTGCTTGGTTGTCTGTCTCTAAGTGTAGCCCTGTGATAGACTGGTGACCTGTCCAGGGTGTCCCCTGCCTTCACCCTAAGTCAGCTGGGATAGGCTCCAGCGCCCCCCGCGACCCTAGTGAGGATTAGGTGGTGTATAGATAATGGATGGATGCGTGTATTATCTATCATCAGAAATTCAATTATCATGCATACAATTGTTCAACATTGGTAAAGTGTACTCTGGAGTGCAATTTGTACTGTATTGAAGGTTGTATAATAATTATTTTCCTTTCCAGGAATGTTTCAAAGGAAGCTGGGCATCTCACAAGCTGCTGCACAAAAAAGCAAGTAGGTATCACTGTCAGTTATGTTCTCTGTTGTGCTCTTTCACTTTATATGAATAAGCTTCATTGTATTCACACATAGGTTAACAGTACAGAAAGAGCATTTAGAAACAACTGTAGTCATGCATGTTCATTTCAGAGCTGTTTGTCAAGAGTAGTTGATGTTCCTTGACTGTGAACTGACACAGTGGTGCCAGATGCTTTAGAGACTTTATGTTGTTTTCTTTCTCCAGAGGAAGACAAGAACCAGAATGAATCTAAGAACTGTGTGGAGAGAGACATCAACACAGACCCATGGTCTGGTTACCGCTATACAGGAAAACTACGCCCTCACTACCCACTGGTTAGTTCTTCACTATTTACACAGCTTTTTGTATGTGTGGATCATTAAACGACTAATGGATGCGTCACAGCTGCACACCACATCATCACATGTTTTAAAGCTTGGAAACATCCAAAACAAAGCCACATCCTCGTCTTTTTGAATGTTTCAAGTGAAAACACAGACACTAACATGAAATGAATCTTGTGACTTGCTTCAGGTATTTTCTTATGTAAATGCTGATATATGTGAACTTGGTGATGTAAGCTGTCTGTCTTCTCCTTGTCCCACATGTAGACTCCTATGAGGCCTGTGCCTGGTGACATCCAAAGACCCGACTATGCCGATCATCCCAGAGGTAACCAGGTCTCTTTCTTATGGAAATGTATTTTTAGTTCCTCATATTGGCTCAGCATCCATTTGGAAAGTGTAACTTTCTTTTTTAAAACTGTCTATTTTTTTTCCATGCATGTGTACAGTGTGCAGGCAAATGCAATTTATTTTTATTGTCTTCCAAACAATGCTGTCAGTTCAACATTTTTTTTTTAAAGTAATCATTTTAAGTACTTACAGTCTCTTTGTGTGTCCCGATTTAACTGGCAAAGGTGTCCTTAGATTAATTTTGTCTGTCCAACATTGTGCTTTAGAGCTGTCATATCCTACAAGTTGCTCCTAAAGTAAGATTCTTAATACATTTTGGTAGTATTTTATGTGGTGGGGCTTTAAACTGTCGCCTTTGCCATTTAAGAGGTCTGTTGTTTGTTAATTGTGGAAAAGCTGAAAAAACAATTGTCACCCGGCGACCACATTGTCAACAAGACTTTGATTTGTGTAGCTACATCTACTGGAGTCTGTAGTTGTGTTGGTGGCAGATGAGTAATCACTCAATCAAAGTGCACATTAAGACATTCAAGACCAGAATGCTAGGTTACTACAACACACCAGTTCGTCTCTAGTGGTAAAGATTTTTTACTCGTGAGCGTGCATTAAGAACAGAAACCTGTTGAAAGCCTCTCGGTGCGTTACAGAGGTCTTGACAAAGCGCTCACTCATGCGTGTGTTTTCGTTTTTGCATGAATACACAGATGATACACAGATGTCTTGTGCTATTGGCTGGAGAACTGTCCACAAACATGATAGTCTGAGCCGCCCCAAAGGCAACGCTGACGTTAGGACCGAACGAAGATCAAGACCAGCTTAGTTGTATCTGAAACGCAGTAGTTAACTCAGCAGTCTCTGCCGCTAGTTCATTGACAGTTTTACCTAACTAAAGAAATCTGTGCAGCTGTGGTGTGTTGTCATTTAAAACCAGCAATTTGCACTTGCGCTCATGCATTTGAACCGTTATGTGGTTTGAGCAAGTGACTGAAATCTGTTTACAGCTGCAGAATTACATGTTTGCTCACAGCTGGAATTGGCAGCACCAGTATTATTTCACTAGTGTGACTGTCATTCAGTATTTCTATAAAAACGTTGCTCAGTGGGGCTTTCATGAAGGTGGTTGGTTTCTGGGGATTCATACACAGTACATGCATGCAATTTCTTTAACCACCTTTTTGGTATGTTAACATTTAAGATACATTTAATGTCACGAAGACACATTTCTTCCGCTGACATTTTTGCTTGCCCCAGCCCCAGTAATATCTCACTGTGATCTCTGTCCATTGGTGTCAGATTTACTGCAGGGGAAAGTAAACCTGCTGACAGGTTTGCTGTCATGCTGTGTTTTTTATGACCAGCCTGCTTCTTTTATGTAAATTATCACACATTGTGATAATTCTAACCTGCCTTATATTACATCTATTTCTCTGGGCAAGCCATTCATTGTGCAACCATGGCAACCTCTACATCCTTGTCATCTAACTGCATAGATCCATACTCAGGTAGTCATGGTTACAGTCTCCCTTCATTCTCCTGTGATGCCTATTCAGGGAGTGAAGCACAATTGTTGCAGGCTAATGTTTCCCAACATATCTCTGCTATTGAGCTCCAGTCAACTCTGAAGTGTTTTTCAAATTACCTATAAAACCTTGATTATTACCACAATATAAATAAAAGGAAGCAGACTTAACCTTCATAAAGACGTTATATTGTACACACTGGAATTTTCACATACTTTGCTTCTTTTCTGAGCAGGTAAATCAGAGCGTAAGTACGTCTAATTGATTGTTGCACTCACACTGTAGGCTCCCTGGGTCAAAAGGAGGGCTGTGTTTGAATTGTACACAAACCTGTCTCATGTCTTTGTTGCTAAGCAACTGTTCATGTTCATCCAGCAATCATCTTGTTGAGTTAATAAATTATAGATTTGCGAATTCCCGATGACGTCAGTGCTTTGACCAACACATGTTTGTTTCCACTTTCCAGTCCAATAATAATGCCTGGATGTGCTTGAATCTGTAGATGGATTACTAGTCGCTTCATTCATTGCCACACTGACTTGACTACCTGAAATCTGTGCTTCTGTTGTCCTCCATGTAACAGTCCTGCTCCGTTCTTCTGAGTCGACAGTGTGAGTGTCATTAGTCTGCCTCTGCTCAGATGCTGGAGCTGTAGTTGTAGTTTCTGCAGCAGCAGCTAGTTATCCATAGCACTGCAAGACGCTTTTATGTTTGTTAGATATTCATGAGTTAGGCTGGAAAAATGTCAAAACAGGAGCTCTATGGATTACGTAATGTATGAACAGTATACACTCCCTAAGCGCTTTCATCAGGAATCCCTGTGCAGTGGAATCCAATCCAACAGCTCTGGTGTAAAATGCAGTTGATAGATTTTCATTTTTAATTGATATTGTCATAATTGCTGAAAATGTAAATGTAGGGGGAAAAAAACAGAAATGTAGAAAAAGGTCTGCGTTGTTAGAGGTTTAAAAAAAGTAAATTTAAGTCATAAAATTATACACATTTTGAGTATTAAAAAAAAGAATTTATTGACATCAATAAAAGCCCCTTTTATCAAACAGTGCAGCTCAAAAGACAATTCCGATCTGTGATCCAAGGGCACGGGCTGCCGGTGGCACGCAGCGCGAGTAGTATAAAGTTAAACTCCTCGACATCAGCAGTCTTCCTCTGATACGTCAAAAGTGACGTTCCTGTCGTACAAACAAAGAGAATATGTATGTAGCAATTAAACTTTTATAGCGACAGCTCTCGCCAGCCCAAGCTTTCTGACAGTAGACTCGGCTTCTGCTGTAGAGAGTAGGGTTCTCTGCAAATGTGCATTTGTTCTTTAAAAGGTGTGTTTCTGTTGATTCATTAATAAAACAAAACAACTTGTGCTGTTGGTCTGGAGTTGCATTAATTATGTACTGTTTGACCTGTTGAAGCTGTCAGGAGTCAGACATCGCAGAAGGTAAAACTTATGGGTTATTAAAGATGGACATGATGCTAAGCTGCAACGCTGGTGTTTTCTTGCTTTTGGTAGCGGTTCAAATTTTGAAGGTAGAGTAAGAATGAAATGTGCCTTCTCAGTAGCAGATGATTCATTCAACTGTCACTTTTGATAGAAGAACATAATTGATTAGGAGAATGTAAATCCAGCTGTGACAGTCTGGAAATTGATAGAGTGACAGCAGCTGCTTTTACTTGCAAGATCCTAGTGAAGCTGATGAGCTCTTTCAACTGAGTATTGACATGTGAGTGATGCCAGTTGTCTGTCCTTGTTTCCTCCCCACAGGGATGTCTGAGTCCGAGCAGGTTTTGAAGGGAACGTCACAGATCAAGATCCTTTCCCCCGAGGACATTGAAGGCATGAGGGTCGTGTGCAAGGTAATGTAATGTAATAATCTATGGTGTTTTTAGAAATTGAATGCAGCTTGGTTTTGACACATGCGCTCTTTGCAGCTGGCACGAGAAGTCCTGGACATCGCTGCTGTGATGGTGAAACCGGGTGTAACAACAGAGGAAATTGACCACGCTGTACATCTGGTATATACACACACACACACACCAATGGGTTATAAAGCCTGGAATGTTTTGTCTTTTGGGTGAACATACAATATGATTCAATGTGTTGCAACTTGGGTCATGTTAGGATGTGTGGACGCAAGCAGTATCACAAATCCCCAAGCCCAATAGGTAGCTTAAAGAAATAGGATATGCAGGTTTCTGTGGGGAGAGATTTTTTAATTTTTAAATGACACTTAAATTAAAGTCATTTTTACAACACTAGGCCTGCAACTGACATTTGATCAGCAGCAATAAGAAAACTGTTCAATAGAATGTTTGACAGCTACACTTACAAATCGCCATGAAAGCACATAACAAAAACATAAGGTTGTTTCCATGAACAAACCCCAAGCATGCCTCCTCCCTGGCTCATGACCAGCCTATCATACCGTGACCTTTAGCCCCTTTGCCCTCCATCGCTGTTCCTGTGGCTCCCATGCAGGTCTCCAAAGGCCCACTAGTCTGTGGTAGCCTCAGCCTCTCCTCACCCCCATCCACAGACCTTCTTCCCTGGTGCAGGCTGGAGGTGATGTGGATCAGTGGTTGCCCACAACCCTGTGTCATTCATCACCTCCACCTAGCTTGTCTGGGTGCAGAGGCCAGTGTGGGGTCCCCTCATCTGGTCCAGACCAGCCATTAAGAAGCTTCAGCTCAGCATAGTTCACAGCAGCTTCACCCTGGTCTCCGTCTTACTGCTTCCAGGGTTTTATTTGCTTTATGAGGTGGTTATATTCAAAATAAACCTCCTTTCTCCTGGTCATTATTAAAAAAATAGGTGGTTAGTAATGATCAATATCGACTGATATGTAACATTTTATCTTGATCATTTTTTCATCTGCATCAGTCCTTGAAAAATCTGTGTAAGACACAAATTATAATTCAAAGCAGAGTAATTTCAAAAGTCTTAATGCATGGATAAGGGGACTTAAAATCTCAACTACTGGATGGATTGGCACATTTTGTTTGACATTAGTGTCCTCCAGATGAAGTATCTTCCAGATGCGGGTGTTCTCCTGACTTTTCTGACGTCTTTGGCTCTGAGTGAAATGTCTCAACAGCTGTTTGATGGATCACCATGAAATGTTGGACAAACATTCACGTCCCTCTCAGGATAAATTGTCATAACCGTGACAACACGTTCCATCAGCTACAGCTGTGCTTTGTGTCGAATGCTAATTTTTAAATGTTAGCATGCGAACATTCTAAAATACTGCAGGAAACTTCTCTGTGACTGTTGTCAGTGTGAGCGTGTTTACATGCTGACGTTAGCATTTAGCTCAAAGCGCAGCTGTCGCAGTGTGCAGCCTCACAGAGCAGCTAACGTGGCTGTAGACACTTAGTCTTGTTTAATCGATTTAATAAGTGGTGCGGAACAGACACCGCTAATAAATAATGCAAGAGGGAGTTACTACATGTAAACAGACGTCCCCGCTTTGGAACTTCAGCTTTGTTTTTACAATATCCCGACTTCTTTACAGATGCTCAATCACTCATCTAATGTATATATATAAACACACAGTTCACCCTGTAGGGCGACTGGATACAGAGATGTGATTTGAGCCCACGCTGTGACTGTGTTCATGTCTATAGGGCAGCTACATGAGGAGAAAACAGTGACGGATCTTTATTATGTGTCATCCATTTTTGAGTTACTGACTTGTTACCTCACTGCTGTCTTTATAACTAACATACTTTGTCTGATTAGGCCTGTACAGCAAGAAACTGCTACCCCTCCCCTCTCAACTACTACAACTTCCCCAAATCCTGCTGCACGTCTGTTAATGAAGTCATCTGCCACGGCATACCGGACAGAAGACCACTGCAAGACGGAGATATCCTCAACGGTAACCTCAGTGCACTGCACTGCTTCTCACATCTATCACACCTTTAATGTTTTATCCTGTGTTTAACTTGGAAACCCTCTGACCAACCTAACATTTGCCTTTCCTTAAATTTCCATATTTAAACACCCATTTTTTAAAATATAGTCATAATCTCTTTGTCAAACCAAGTTCTAGGAATAGTTAAGCTAAGTTTGGATGGAGGGAAATGTTTTATTAACAAGAGCGGGAGGAAAAAAAGATTTCTCTTCCGTGACAAATGGTTGTCCCAGCATCCTGAAATGGTGTCAGCAGGAGTTTGGCCAATTTTAGGTTCTTTATGAATATTTCTGCTAAGGCGATGTCTTCCATCCGCCACTCCCCTCAGAGTGTCTGATGGAGTGCTTGCCAGCAACTCATCTCTCGCTGCGTGGCCCGACAAGACAAATTGTTTCATTAACCTTTACCAGTGGGGCTTTGCTAGTCAGATTCTCTGCTCTCTATATTTCTCCTTAAGTGGGAAAAGTCCCAGTTTGCACACTAGCGGTTCCAATTCCGTCAGCAATTTTTAAAAAAAAAAGAAGGAAATTTTGTTTGGCCTTGCAAATGTACACATTATCTAAAAACACGCTCCCTATCGTCACTAAATGCTTCAGGCAAGTTATTCATCACGGTGTTTGCTTTGTGTTGGACACAATAGAATCTAGTTTGTCATGCAACACAATGACTCTGACGTATTCATCTTCCCACACGTTCACAGTGGACATCACTGTCTACCACAACGGTTTCCATGGTGACCTCAACGAAACCTTCTATGTCGGAGAGGTGGATGAAGGGGCAAAGAAACTGGTCCAGACTACATATGAATGCCTTATGCAAGCCATTGACTCTGGTAGGTACTGCAGCGCATTTTCTTTTGGTTTTGTGACTTCACACAGTGACGTCGGTGTTTTATCCAATGAGACAGAATGTGACTGATGGGTGCGTTACTCAGCTAGTACTGTAGCAGCAGCAGTGTTCGACTCTTAGGACACAGCAGTAAGGTGTGAGCGATAAAGGTGGGGATGAGCGACCTCACCTAAAGATCATATGACAAACTTTTAGGGCAGAATCATCATCAATCATCACAATTTCCCCCCCATGTGATCACATGACTGGTTGTGCCTATGGCTGCACAGATACAAAGTCTGTCACCTAAACTTGAGGCAAATGGCCCGACTTACAAACCTGTTCATTCTGTTTCCACTCTTCAGGGATGATTCTAATCTCTGCTGCTTTAGCACTTGTTGAGTTTTCACCCTATAAGATTTCCTGCATAATAGCTATTGATCATTACAGAGCTTCTGTCACAGAGGCACCAACTGATGTTCAGCTTCACAAGAAAGGAGATCTAAACATGATTCCAGATGGCTGTTTGATGCAAAGATACACAGTAGTAAACAACTAGCACGAGAACTGGTATCATGCATCTTTATGATTCATTACAAATACAAAGCCCCTCACTCACCGCTGCATTCTTTATGATCTGGTAGGTTGGACATCACTGACAGGCAACAGCACTGGTACACTTTCATTTATAAAGCAATATTGGGCAAACTTCCAGTCTACCTTTGTAACCTTCCCCATGTCAGCTCTGTTAGTTACCAGCTTTATAGATAACATCATAACTCTGATAACATGTTGCCAGATATGAGTAAATAACTGCCTTTAAATGTGCAGGGTCAATAAATATCACACATGGTGCCACAAAGGTTTTAGCAAGACTGTCAGCATAAACTGCACTGTACTGAAAATGAGTTATCAAATCGATTATCAACAGGGGAGAAAACGTACACTGATTTCTGCTCAGACACTCGTCATTTAATGATCAATAAAGGGTTAAAATGAAATGCTGATGCTGCACCAGCGACGGGGGTCACATAAGGAACTACGTGACTGGCGTAAACAGTGGCGATCCACATTCACAGTCTGCACAGTCTCTGAAAAGAAGAACTCGCAAAGCTTTTTTTCAGGATGTGAGTCCACTTGCCAGTTTTTTCATCCGCCACGCTTATTTCTGTTTACAAAATAACTTTCTCCTCCAAGATGCCCAGTGCCTCCAGTGAGCATCATCTTTATTGTGTCATGGCTTTGCTACGTTCAGGTGGAGTAAGAAAAAGTGTGCTGTTAATTCCTTAGTGACACCATCTGTATGATTCCTCTGAATGCAGATTATATTTCAATATATAATCGTTGCATCGTCCACCTCTAGATAAGGATGTAGCCTTGGACTAAAGACAGATGTCACCCCACTAATGATATATTAGTGTCAATATATGTTGCCCTGATGAGTAACAAGAATTTGCAATTCAAGAATGCCAATGTATAGGCAGTGTTGGCGTTACATAGTTTGTCCACTAGAGTGCAATTCCATTGTAGAGCAAGTTGGAACTGATGGGTCGTTCTATACGTTGGACAGGTTTCTGTTTTTGAGCTGTTTCGCAGATCATCCTTTAAGCTAACCTGGATAAAGACTCCTTAACGTGCTGAACAATCTGCAGATTTTGATCATCTACATTTGCATGACAAATGGGAGCTCTATCTGCTGAGGAAGTTGATGCAATGTGATTAAAAATAGAGCTGCAACGAACGATTTTCTCCATTATCAGTTCATGTGAATCATTATTTTACAGTGTGTGGAATATCAAAAAATAGTAAAAACAGGTTCCAGTTTCCTACAGCTCAAGGAAAATATCTACAAATGTCCAGAATACAAAGATGTTCAGTTTAGCGTCCTGTCACACAAAGAAAAGCGTTTTATCCTGACACAAGTGACGCTAAAACTAGCAAGTGTTTGGCATAAAATGTTTGAGACATTTTGTTAAAAATAACAAATTAAACTCTCAAATAATCGACATCAGCGTTGACATTCCAGTATGCATCGTGAAATGAACCGAGCCCTTTGCTCCCCTTTCCTCAGTGAAGCCTGGCATTCGCTACAGAGAGTTGGGTAACATCATCCAGAAGCACGCTCAGGCCAACGGCTTCTCCGTGGTGCGAAGCTACTGTGGCCACGGCATCCACAGACTTTTCCACACCGCTCCCAATGTGCCACACTATGCCAGTGAGTAGCTGCGTACCCGCCATCAATATTAAATTTGTTAAGGTTCCATTGCAGCTGCGTGACTTCGGTTCTCATTAATTACACAGAAAACAAAGCAGTTGGAGTCATGAAGCCTGGCCATGTGTTCACCATTGAGCCCATGATATGTGAAGGTGAGTGTAACCTTTATATGAGTAATTATATTTATAAAGATAAGCTCCATCCAATTCATATGAAAATGACATCATTGCCTTAATTAAACAAGTAAAGTTGTAGCTATTATGTACAACTAGAGTCAAAGAGACAGTAAAATAAGAATGAAGAGAAAATGTTGTGAGAAATCTCAGAGTTTTTGTAAGCAAAGAAAGACTGTTTTCAGTCTTGTAACAATGTGTTTTCCAAGTAATCCAGTCAAGATATAAAGTGATTTATTTGGCTTTTGAAGTAGAAGTTTCTCAGCCCTTAAAGAAACTCTTTATTCTTAAGTTTATCTGACCAGATTTGGAGATCCATAAATTTCTTGGGTGAGCAACAAACATAAATACTCATCTTAAAGCAAGTTTGTTTAACAGCCAAACTTCCCTCAGAGCCAATAACTTTGGCACCTTCCCACTTAAGCCTAGACTTATGAGACAAGCCGAGGCTCCTTATGGACTCATAGGGGGTTAAATGGTGTGTGAGACCCAGTCATGCTTTAAAACGGGTCTTAAAAGCCACTTTATACCTGACAGGTATCCAGTGAGTCCTTGCCAGACTTGGAGGGTTTGTTTCCACGGTTCTGTTTTATTGATGGCATGTAAGCCAAAGCCAAAGAGCGCATCTGTGTCTGTGATGTCTCAGGTGGCTGGCAAGACGAGACGTGGCCCGACGGCTGGACGGCGGTGACCAGAGACGGGAAGCGCTCGGCTCAATTCGAACACACCCTGCTGGTGACGGAGACCGGCTGCGAGATCCTGACCCGCCGCCTCGAGGACAACGGACGCGCTCATTTCCTGAGCCAAGTGTAGGCCGGAGCGGAACGCACCAAGGACTGGACTTTTCCAGACACCCAGCACCTCTGGGTCTCACACACAGAAAAAACACACACTCACACACACACGCACACACGCACACACACACATTTCAAATCAAGAGGCACCACTCCTGGAGCTCAGCATGAGTGCAGCTCTCACGGTTCTTTGAAATAAATATCGGTTCCTCAATCTAAATGGAAGTACTTGAATGTGTCTTATAACAAATGTGGATTGCTTTATTAGTGAAAACTGTATCCTCTGGAGGAAATATAAAAGTATTTATGAGATTTGGTTTTGCTTAGTGGCTGGCCAGGCTTGACATTGGGCCTGTTTTTAAACTCTGGCTCACCCGGAGCTTTCACTGGCTTGACTAGTTGTCGTCCGTGGCGCGGTGGAGCTCGGGACAAAACTCAACTAGTACAGCACGCTTCGCTTCTTTTCTCTCAGCCTCTGCTAACTCAATCACATCTTATGAATTTACCAGAGATGGATTGAAAAGAATCAGCAATACTAGAGGCACAGTAAGGTTCCAAGACTCGCCAACTCAAAAAATGTAGGCATAAAGAAAACATCTTATTCAAGTTTGCAACTAAAAGCATGCTCAGGCAGCCGTATTGGATCTTGGATCTTCAGTGCCGATGCAACAGAAGCAGAGTTCAGTTAATTTTCTAAAGGTTTAAAAACTGGCAATAGCGCTTTTCTTTTCTTGCCAAGAGTGACATGAGAGGATTGAAACCACTCTCATATCTGTCCTGTTTATGTGAAGCGACAGAGCTTAGCCTGGCTTAAAATAAAGCAAACAAGGGGGAAAAAAACAAGCAGCCCGGCTCTGGCCAAAGTTCAAATACTACAATATATTTGCACCTTTAAAGCTCAGTAATTAATGTGCGTGTTGTTTGTTTAAATTGGACACAAACAAAATTGGCAAAGCCGCGGGCTGTGTGCGCCGCGTCAAGGACTGCTCCTCCACTTTTATTGAGCGGATTAAACAAACAACACATGAAGTGTTAATTAGTGAGCATTAGAGGCATTATTAGCCGGGCGAGCTGTTTCTTCCTGTTTCGTGCTATAAGCTAAACTAACCATCATCTGGCTGCGGCTTTTATCTTCCGGACATGAGAGCAAAAGAAAAAAAAAATAGGGAGTTGATTTTAATGCTTCATACAGGAATCTGTTGGCTAGCTGCTCATAGTGTTGCTGTCCTGTTTCCCCCCGTCGAGGTGTCCAGTACACAAAACCAATTGTTATATCTTGAATGTGGCTATTGTTAGTGCACATCCACTTTGAGAACATCAGCCACGGTTGCTAGGAGAATTGTGACGTAGCCCCAGAGCTTTTACGTAGATATCCAGAATGAGAATAATGAAGTGCTGGACTTGTCTGTCCTGATTGGAGGAATACTCCTTTAGTGTCTCATGTTTCCAATAGCCCCGGTGTAGCAAATTGAGCCTTAACTTGTGAAACTAGGAATTAAAACTTGCTGGATATTTCAAGGCACGTAAACTGGTGTGTCCCCCCCCCACCTCCTCCCCATCTACTCGGCAGTCACCATTTACTTTGATGTGGGGATTTTCCTGGTGCGAGCAGCATTTATTATTTCTACATTTCAGAGGACTAATGTGATCACAGTTTCTCTGCCATCTTTGTATTTCTTCTAATGGAGTAATAAATGACTCTTCTGTAGCTCCTGTGTGGGTGAGTTTGTCCTTGAATAAATCGCTGATCGAAATCCCCAAAGTGGCTTAACTTCAGCAGCCTTTTATTAATGGAAATGAGCGTCTGGGTTCCTGTCGGCCTTAATGCCCGTTTAAACTCAGCGGCGGACACTGACAGCATTTGAGATTTAACTTTTAACACGTTGTTTACTCCCGAGGTGCACATTTAAACTTGTATCTACAAAACGTTCAGCTCTTAATGGTAGAATGAAGGTTTTCTAGGCTGCTGTAAAAACGCTGAAAACTCCTCGCCTGGTTAGTTTCACTTTATTTTAGTGATTAAAGTTTTATAATACTGCTTATGAATTAACTGGATAATGTTTTGCATAATTTGACGACTTTTCATTTAGTGTGGTATGTGAGGTTTTGATTGCAAAAATTCAAGGTTTTCATTTATTAATTTGCACACTGAGCGAGCACAAGTGTAAAATTAGTGATGCACGATATTGAAATTTCTGGCCGATACCGATATCTGATATTAAGATTTCTGATATCGCCGATAACCGATATTATCGATGTCAATATTCAATTTTTGTTCACACTGAAAAATGAGTATAAATAAGCACTGTGAGAACGTGGAAACTATTCAGAAGAAGCCCATACCAGATTAGACCACACAGTCTTTATTACGTAACAAAAGTAAAACATATTTAACTTTGAAGTCCATGACCATTTAAGTAAAAACATCTGTGAAATAGCCGCAATATCAAATGTAGAGACGAAGGCACTAATGTTAGACCAGCGGTCTCCAACCTTTTTTGCACCACGGGCTGGTTTCAAGCAAAGTAATTTTCTACGGACCGGTCATTGCACACATAGCAAATAATATTTTTTTTTTGTATTAAAAAGGTGTCATAAACAAATCAAATTACTTATCATTGCTAAATAAGCATTTACTTTTTCTTCCGTCTCAGCATCTCATCCTCTTTTCAAAGAAGCACTCCCGAAAAGTTTGTTTTTTTTATTCATTTTGGCAGCAGTTAGAATAGATTTAATGGCCGGGCATGAAAACTGACCACGACAAGTGCGGGAAATAAGCACATCCGGGAGTTATGGGAAGACGAAGTAGTCATTTTTCAAAATAAAGCACCCTACAGACTCTGCCGGAAACAAAATAAACCAATAAAACATTTTTATTCTTTCTGTGTGGCCCGGTACCAGTCCGTGGCCTGGTGGTTGGGTACCAGTGGGTTCGACAATCATCGGTTTTTCACATCGGCCAAATTTGTTTATCAGACCGATACCGATATATGGAAAAAAAACACTAATATCGGCCGATACCGACGTGGTCATGCATCCCTACTATGTAAAAAACCTGTGTAACGTTACAGTAGGCGTGCTGCTCATGTTAACTACACCAACGCTTTCCCCTTATGACGAGTCGAAATGTCTGTGACGAAACAGGGCCCATTGAAGTACGGAAATAATTTTAGCTTAATTAACTCCATCAAGCTAAAAAAAAAAAAAGCCGGCAATTCTTTTCAGCGATTGTGTCCTCATTGTCCTTGTTCCTTCATCCGTTTGCCACGCAGGCATCAGACCAGTTTTCATCGCCACAGAAGTACAGAGGAGGGAAAATGACTTTATTCTCCAGGGCTTCCACTGCAGACTGTGAACTGTGCTGCTGGGAAACATTTTTTTCCCTAACTAGGAGTGGCAGAGTTGAGTACAGGGTGTCGTCGAAAATCTCAAAAGTAGGGTACAATTTGAGTCTGGGAACAGTGCTTACGTTGTCGAATCCTTATGAACGAGCGGGAAGACAAAAACCAGGAGTGGTCAAATCCTACAGGGATCAAAAAGTAAATGATACGGTGGAAGTATTTGAACAGTCTGGACTTGATCTGCAGTGTCTTCAGCTCACTTTTATACGACTTTATCAGGCCTCCGTGTCCGTGTTGTTTCCGAATAAGAGTCGCTCAGCAGTTGCGGTTGTACTCCCTTATTATTCATTCAGACTAGATCAAAGAATATCTCTGAATAATCTGGTTTTGGTTCCTCTGTTTTCCCTTCTCGCTGTGTTCTCTCTCTGTGTATACGTATGTGTTCCTTGAGGGTAGGAAGCGCCGATCAAAGAGCCGTCTAACAGTGCATTGTTCAAATAGAAACAGACACGAACAGAGAATTGAAAGATTATTTATTAAACTGATCCGAGCAAAAAGGAAGAGCGATCGCTTGTTTTTCTGCGCTCCTCCACGTCTAGACCTGAAGGACGACGCGAATGCTGAAAATGGGATGAGAAGGTAGATATTAGAGGATTTTTTTTTTCTTCTTAAGGCTTACAACACATTAGTGACACAATCAGCGCTTGTATCTGAGTGAAGGCCTCTCTCGGTGCAAATTGTTGCGTAAGTCCCGTCTTCACCATTCATCTCATCCCAGCTTTGTCCTCAACAGAGGGCAGCAGTGACGCATGCTTTTTTTTTTTTTTTTTTAAACAGATAAAACCCGGAGGGACTCGAGAGCATTACACACTTTAACATAACAAACAACTTCAGAATGTATCTGA
The DNA here is from genome assembly GCF_000690725.1 of Stegastes partitus. Lineage (NCBI taxonomy): Eukaryota > Metazoa > Chordata > Actinopteri > Pomacentridae > Stegastes > Stegastes partitus. The sequence goes on from NW_007577824.1 coordinate 420,234, forward strand.
TATCAAGGCTTACCATTTCCCAGCATGCATCAGATCAAAACCCTCGGTGATCTTCTCAAAGGGCAGAGTGTGAGTCACAAATTCATCCACTTTCAGCTTCTTGTTCATGTATTCCTCCACCAGCTTGGGAACACTTTCCACACTCTTGTATCCTGGGAAAAGAGAAGTTTCATTATTTAGTAGAGAAAAGTAATGAATTTAATTGTTTCTTTCAATTCTCAAAAAACATGATATATATGCTACCAAAGTACCAATGTGCATATTTGAATATGAACCTGATAGTATGTTTGCACGAAAGCATCTCTTTGTAGTCAATTTGTGCCTTTTTTTTGTCACTTGTGTCTTTTTCTGGTTGTTCCTACAGTTCCTTGTTACAATGCATGTGAATGTGTTTCTGTTGAATCACCTCTGAGACTACATTGGATGTGGTATCTCCTAACAGTCAGCTGGAATTACCTCCAAATGCAGTGCCTTTCCAGGTGCGTCCAGTCACCAGCTGGAAGGGTCGGGTGGAGATTTCTTGTCCGGCTGCTGCCACCCCGATAATGACGCTAGTTCCCCATCCTTTATGACAGGCCTCTAGGGCTGCCCTCTGCCACCGGGAGACAATATGAAGACACTGTCACCTCAGCCTGATCCTAACTGCACCTGGCTACAGCTTTGATTATTGCTCAGCTTTGTTACATGTCTGGATTTTGCACAACGAAAGATTCTCTTCTTTCTAAAACACAAGTATCAATCAAACTGGTTTGCTAAACCAGAATTATGAACTCACCATGATTGCCACATTGCCCACACATTCAAAGGAGTAGTCCACGCCCCCATCTGTCATTTCTACAAGGACTTCCTGGATTGGCTTGCTGTGGTCTTTCGGATTCAGGACATCTGTGGCCCCAAACTCTCGAGCAGTTTTAAACTTGTCTGGGTTAAGATCGATTCCAATAATTCTGGCTGCGCCGGCTGCTTTACAGCCCATGATTGCTGCAAGGCCCAGGGCCCCGAGGCCGAACACTGCACAGGTGGACCCTGCCTCCACCTGCAAGATCGTGGTGAAGCCAACACAGGTCAGAACATCTTTGCAACTTGTAATACATTACACAGATCAGTCAGGATTTGTATTGTAGGGATCAAAAACGCTCTAAAATTTTCTGTCTGTTTGACACATTTTGAGATATTTCATATTTCATTTCAAGGCATCAACAAATTCAGTAGAATTCATACATTTCATCCAAGAATGATGAAATCCATGACAGTCATTGCAATAGTGGTTGAGATACTTAAGTCGCGATGGATACAAAGATTTAAAAAGATTTCATATTTCAACAGACCTCAATAAAAAAGAAGAGGCATACCGCATGAATTCACTCTTGTATGCAGCAGATGATGTATTAGCAGTTCTACCACTGACTGATGCAGACAAAAAGATCTATGAAGCTGTCAGCGCAGCGTTTGAACAGCACTACACAGGAAAACACAATGTAAGCTTTGAGAGACTACAGTTAAATAACAGGCGTCAGCAGGATGGAGAGGCTGTAGAGGCACGCATCACAGCTGTGCACAAACTTGCAGAACATTGTGGCTTTGGAATACTGAAAGAGGAGCTCATGAGGGACTTGTGGGAGTTGTGGTTGGGATAAGGGACAAAAAAAATTGTCTGAACAGCTGCAAATGGACTTAACACTCGCAAAAGCCAAACAAAAAGTCAGACAATGTGAAGCTGTTGAAGAAACAGCAAACAATGTTGCACAGCAGTGCAATGGGGGACAACAGGGCAAATATGGACGCCATCAGCACCACGAAAAACTGGAAGAAACAGAAATGACAACAAAAGCCAAATAGTCAAGTTCAGAAAGAGTACATCTGGTGCGGTCGAAAGAAAATGCACTTATGAAAAGACTGCCCTGCTGGAGGTGTAGACTGTAAGAAGTGTCGAAAAAAAGGGGCATTGCTGTAGCCTGTCGCTCAGGTGAAGCAGTAGAACTACGCAAAGTTACAGAAATTCAAGATGACACAGAAATTAAGGAATATTTTTTCCTGGAAGAAATAGAAACAGAGATTTCTGAACCATGGATAGGAAAAGTCCAGTGAAATTGTGAAGATGTTGATTAAAGCTTGACTGTGGGGCAGACGTCACCAGAGAGATTATGCAAACCAGAAAGAGATGGTAGTCTGGAAAAACCAAAAAAGAGACGACTATGGCCACGCAGATATGATGTATAAAGCTTTTTAAAAGCAGAAATGGCAGAAAAAGGGTGCACTACCTCTCAGAACAAGTTCACACACATGATAATCAGCCCACGTTACCGTCAAGCAAACGGAGAAGCAGAACGTGTGGTTCGGACCATCAAGGACTTAAAAAATACACTGATCACAGCAGAGCACTGATGGCATACAGAACCACTCCGTTGGAGCATGGGTTCTCACCGGCTCAGCTGCTAGTGGGTAGAAACCTGCGCACCTCGCTACCCCAACCTACAGCAGAGCTGGATGGGCCAGATCTGTGGGCTTTTTGTAGGAACGATGAGGAGGGAAGGAGGAGGCAGGCAACACACCACAATCAGAGACACCGCTCAAGACCTCCCAGAACTCACTTCAGAAGGTCTGGATCACCACAGAAGGAACTACAGGAGCAGTCGTGAGACCAGCCAATATTCCAAGATCATACGTAGTAGAGACTGACAGGGGTCTGTATTATCAGTTCAGAATTGTTGGTAAAAGTGCACCAAGTTCATGTGTTGTTCAAAGGTACAATCAGTTAATAAGTGTTGATAAAAGCATACCGCGGTTGTATGAGTTGTAAAAAAAAAAAAAAAAAGAACATGGGTTCAGGATGAAAGAAATGTGTTCTTAAAAGGAAAACACATCTTGGACTTGTACCAACAGTTTATTTGGTAAGAATATGACTTCAGCTAAAAGGAGGAGACGTAGTGGCTGCTGTTCCCATAATGCAATGAGTATACTATGCTATGTTCAAGTTTTTCTCAACATACAATCAAAGAATGTAAGAGAATAACTGACCTTAGCAGTGTTCAGAGCAGCTCCGTAGCCAGTGGTGATACCACAGCCCAACAGACACACCTTGTCTAGAGCAGCCCCTGGGTGCACTTTGGCCAGAGAGATCTCAGCTACCACCGTGTACTCAGAGAATGTGCTGCATCCCATGAAATGGAAGAGGCTCTTCCCTTTGCAGGAGAACCGACTGGTTCCATCTGGCATCAGGCCTCTGCCCTGAGTGATCCTGGAGAACAAAACCCAGAACAAATTGTTCACAGGGTCTGCAAGTAGACTTGTGTGTTAGTCTACACAGATGCATAGAGAAGCTTCAACCCACAACATTTACCTGATCTTTTGACATAAGTTGGTTTTGGGGTTCCTACAGAACTTGCATTCTCCACACTGTGGGACGTACAAGGGTATCACAGTGTCTCCTGAAAATACAAGCACAATGGTACATTTTTAGCTCTTTCATTGCAGAAATCTTTGAACTACAGTCACCAAGTGCTATCAGGAACACCTACAGACTACTAGTTATGTTGCAGACACGCAGAACATAAAATCCTCCAGATACAAGTCAGGAGCTTCACTTAATGTTCAAATCAAACATTAGAAGGGGGCAAAGTGCCCTCAGTGACTGACTGTAGCACATTTGCTGGTTACAGGTGGCACAGTGTGACAGTGGTTAGCTCTGTCACATCACAGCAAGGCGTTGAACCTGCTTTTCAGCTGGGTCCTTTCTTTGTGTGTTTGATTAATTGGTGATTCTAAACTGGCTGTAGGTGTGAGTGTGAACAGAGAATAATACTTGTGAATGTGGCGTCAACGGCATTAATTCATGGATTCAACCTGCCTTATGTCAACAGTCCAAACTGCTGCTGGTATAACAGTGAGAGGAGCGCTTTCTTACTACTCATGGTTCAAACACCACGCCCTATCTGAGTATTGCTGCTGGCCATGTGCATCCTTTCATGGCTATGGTTTATCGTCTTCTAAAGGCTACGTCCAGCAGGAAAATGCACAAGTTCACAAAACAAATGTCAAACTGGTTTCAAGAACAAGATAGGGATTTCTGTGGGCTTCAACAACCCTCCCAGTCACCAGATCTAAATCCAGTAGGCCCTCTGAGATACGGTAGAAGCGGAGATTGGCAGCATGAATGTGCTGACGAATCAGCAGAAATTCTACGTTGCAGTGGTGTTAACAAGAAATGAGATCTCAAAGGGAAAGTTCCCAACATCTGTGAAAACCACCTCAGTTATACGCTCATATGTTGTCATTTATTAACATGTTACTCATCTATCAGAGAAACAAAACGTCTTCTCGGACTAAACCTGACGGCTGCTTTCAGTAACATGAAGTGCGTGTTACATAAGTGTGGTTAAAAATAGAGAACTCAGGCCCTTGTGAGGCATTCTCATCTGAAGAAGCTCTTTGTCATCATATGAAATGTACAGTTTCCCCATAGTTTCACCTGTTGAACCATTCGAATAAGCCAATGAAGGAAAAGTTGTGTGTTCCCCATCATGCTATAAATAAACCCTCATTCTTGTGCTTTTCTTTAAGAAAAAATGCTGGACAAATTCTACCTTTCTCCTTGTTGTAATGGATGCATTTACCAAGCAACCTGTCAGCGTTCATCCATGACACATCTTATTGAATCCATAAGAGCTGAGGCGCTACCAGATGATATTACGGTGTTCCTAATAAAGTGCTCGCAGTGAGATAAGTGAACCTGGTTGAAACTTGGTGACTCCCTCTCCGACACTCTCCACGATGCCGGCTCCCTCGTGGCCCAGCACCACAGGGAAAACTCCCTCAGGGTCGGAGCCGCTCAGCGTGTAGGAGTCAGTGTGACAAATCCCTGTGGCCGCAATCTGGAGAGAAAAAAAAAAAAAGGGTTCTGATCTGATCCGTGCTCAGACTGATGCAAAGGTTGAAGCACACCTCAGAGTCTATCAGCTATACAGCAATAATATAAGGGACTTTTTCTTGTTTTTTTTTTACAGCATATACGGTGCAAAGTACAATGTAGTATCAGACTGTATATACACTAAATGAGGGGAAAAAAACATTATAGATAAGTCTGTGACAAGAGTGACTGATTATAGGTAAAAGTGCCTATATAGAGGTACAGTGGTTATTATATTGACATAAGAATGAGTCACAGAGTTGCTTTAACCTATTGCAAATAAAGTACCGTCTCTTTGCTCCAACAGTTTTTATCCCATCCCTGTGCAAATGTGAAATCAAACCTGGCAGCTCTGATCTGTTACCTTGAGCCGAACCTCCCCAGCTTTTGGACACGCCACCTCCACCTCCTCCATCACCAGAGGTTTCCCAGCCTCCCATGCTACTGCAGCTTTGCAGCGGATCACCTACGACACACATTCCAAGAGCTTCAGCTGGTCTGGCGTCGCTCAACACCGACAACTCTCTGGACATTTAACTCTATCGGCGCTACAATGGAAGCAGCAAATTACATCTTGCGTGTTTAGTGCCTGATGATAGAAAAACTGGAACAGCAAGTGTTTCTTGGTCTGTTTGTCAAGTAAGTTCCATATAGTGGAACTTTGACCTTTTTCTGCTCCCTTGTGTAGACATTTTGCGACAACAGGAAGCCTGAAAAAGCACTTAAGCTGAGAGTCCACCAAGAGACACAGACAACTCGCATTACCTTCTCTATTGTCTATTATAGATTGTGAAACGGAGTGCAGCAGAGGGACTGGTAAATGCTCCAGTGAAGAAAGGATTCAAACCCCCTCCCCGTGTCCTTCCTTGTTTACTGTAGACATTCCCGTCTGCTGCACAAACACTTAACTGAGCAGGACGAAATGTCCTGGCAATCGAGCAGTGCTGTTGTGTTGAGCGCAAATCCATCACACATTCACAAAAGTTAACTTTCCTATTATAATTACATGTGACGTGAAGCCAGTGTTCCTACCTTTCCTGCAGTTGCCATGCTGTTTCACATCCGCACTCTGACTCGTGAGGTTAAGTTAGCGTGCCGGTCTTATCAGCAACCAGTAACAAAGGGGCCCAGCCTCTGTGGGCTGAGCCAGAACGCCCACTGGCTTCCTTACAGATAAGAGAGATATACGTAAACAGCAACATAAGGAAAATGAGCTTTTTCAGTCATTTGTAGAACAAAAATATACATTTAATAAAGAAAAAAACTACTGCAGAAACAGGAGCATGCTAGATCAATGTATTTTGGTGGTTAGACTCCAGATAGAAGCAACATCGTAGACTGGAGTCCAGACCAGATAAAGGTAGAAGAGAAAGACAGGATCCCCCAAAGAAAACAAAAAAAAAAGCCTTTCCATGAAACAGATAAAATTAGGATGCGAAACAGGTCATTCATCCATCCATCTATTTTCTTTCTTTCCCCCAGGGTTGGGTTGTGGTGGCAGCAGGTGAGGCAGGCAATTGCAGACCCCAGCAATGCTCTCCAGCTCCCCCTGGGGAATCCTAAGGCGTTCCCAGGCCAGATGAGAAATGTATTCAATCCAGCAGGTTCTTGGTCTAGCCCAGGGTCTGCTCCCAGTTGGATGTGCCTGGAAAAACCTCCAATGGAAGGTGCACAGGACATCCAGCCACTCTCCAGGAGTTTGGTTCCAGAACCTTTGCTACGTGTGAAGGTGAGCCCAATGATATCCAGTAAGCATGTTTCATGTCCCTACGACCACCAGGGGTCAGCAGGCCCAGGTTCTCAGCCCTGCCTGTCTCCTGGTCCACATTGCACCCAACCCTGAGACCGATCCCTGCAGGTGGTAGGCCACTGGATGGCGGCCTTGTGTAAACTCTTAAGGCTGCACCCAACCGCGTCCCATGGATCAAGGCTCAGCCACCAGATGTTTGCCAACAAACATCTGAGATGAGATTGGTGCTCCTTGTAAATAAGTTCACAAAGATTCTTTAAATTGCCCGTAGTCTGGTCTTTCTCCTAGGACCAGTTTGCCTTGTGAGGCTATTGCCCCCAACAATACAGGTCCAAGGATCAGAGGGACACACAAATCCCTCTGCTGTGATAAGTTGGTAGTTGTTCAGGTGGAAAAGGGGGTCAGACAAAGACCATCTAGACACAGAGGCCGAATTAAAGAAATGCAAGCTTAAGATTGGTTTGAGGCTATCAAAAGCCAGAATTAAAATGAATTTAAAGAACGGGGTCTAGAAGCTGATTCGCTGAGAGAACGGCGGCAGATACATCATTACACAGGAGCAGTGAGTCTGAAATGTAGAATGAAATAATTTTGACAGCATGTGAAAATGGAAGTGACAAAGAGAATTGAACAGCGACAGCCGGTAATCACCACAAGAAATGGAGACTCAGTATAATATATAATTACAGTAGATTATATTATAAATATAAGGAGACAGATCTTCTTTACTGAACTGACATGAAGAACTAAGGAGATCCTTGGTTTCTGAGGCTTGTATATCCCATTTAGAGGAAATTACATCTTGTAGGCGTTCTGCATCATTTTTAATCACTCTTCCATGCAAACTTTCTTCAGCTGCCAGATGTTGATTTCCTTGTGTGTGCTGTTAATTTCTAACCCCCCACATTTCATATGGGAGTAAATCTGGGCTTTGACTAGAACATTGTACAACCCTCTGTGTTTCTTTCCTTTGTGAGCAACTTCTTGGTAGATTTGCGGTATGTTTAGGATCATTACCCCGTTAAAAGGTCCGTGTTTGTTTCAACATCAACTTTCAGACAGATGGCTTCACATTATTTTCAGGCTCTCCTTAATGTGATGCAGAATTCATAGTTGAATTGATGACTACAAGCTGTCCAGTGCCTGAGAAAGCGATACACGCCTGACCAGAACATTTCCTTCTTCACAGTCAGTTTTAAGATCTTTTTGAAAAGCTGCATGTCAGACCTCTCTTTGATTCATCTGTCCAGATCACATAATTTCAAACAACCTGCCCTTTGTCTTTATATTCATCGGCCACTGTAGTTTTGCTCTAATTTTTATTTTTTATTTTGGATAACAAAGACTTTTCCAGGCATGCCTTAATCAACAAATTGGCAGTAGTTTGAAATCTACAAAGAGGATTTACTTTACAGTGGAATGACTTCTTTCAGATAATTTGTAGATATTTCAGATCTGTCACCAGAGCAACAAGCATCCACAACATTTTGTATATGGCTCTTCAGATGTTGCTATGATGACACCACGCACTTCAGTAAGAAAAAGAACAGCAGGCCTTGTTTGTCAGAGGATCAAATAAAATAAAATACCACCCGTCACTTCCAAAGCAGGTTCTAATCACAGGCACCTAATATGGAACCTCTGACACACATTTTGTTGGAACTAAAGGTGAGGCTTGTTTGGGTCTACTGCCTTTAGAAATGGGCATTGTTTCGCACGTTTGCTTGTTTAAACGTGTTTAAAAAGTCAACAGTGTCCACAGGTTATGCTGGTTTTTTCAAATGACTGTACAATACCTGTCAAAAGTTTGGGCACAGCTTACCATTTAAAATCTTTAATTTGAATTCTCTACACCAAAATCCATATTTCCACTGGTCTAATATCTATTCCTTCTGTTTCTAGGTTCAAGAGGTTCTCTTCTTTCTTTCTTCTTTGCAGCAGTTCCACCATGAAGGCCTGGTTCACACAGTCTGATGTTGAAATGTGTCTGCTACTTGAACTCTGGGAAACATCAACGTGGACGCTAATCTGAGTTGACATTAATTGGTGATTTCTAAGGCTGGTAACTCTAATGAACTGATTCTGTGCTGCAGCAGAGGGAACTCTTGGTCTTTCTTTCCCGGTTTGGTCCTCATGAGAATCGGTTTCAGCACAGCGATGGATTGTTTTTGAGACTGCACTTGAAAGATCTATCAATGTTCATGAAATTTTAATTACTGACTGACCTTCATGTCTTCAAGTAATGACTGACTCTTGTTTCTCTTTACTCGGCGCTGTGGTTCTTGTCACATTATGGATTGCTACAGTAGTCGCTGTGTACCAACAGTACCTCAGCACAACACAACTGATGCTCTGAAATACGTAAACAAGGCAGGAAATTCCACTAGTTAACTTTAGACAAGACTCTCCAGGTATTTGAAAACCATTCCAGGTCAGGATCTTATGAAGCTGGTTAAGATATTACTAACAGTGGCCAAGGCTGCCATCAAGGCAAAATGTAGCTGCTTTCAGGAATCATAATATAGATGTCTTTAGTATGCGGAAATGTGGAAAACAATAGAAGTTTAAAAAGGCCTTGAATGAGTAAATGTGTCTAAAACATTTAATTTAAGTCAAAATTTCATGAAAACTGTTTCGTTCTTTGACTGCAAAACCCAATATATGGACATTTCACAACAAGAGATTAAGTAAATGACTTTGCTGTTTGCTTTTTGCCATCCAACCACCCATTATCTATACACCACTTAATCCTCACTAGGGTCACGGGGGGCTGGAGCTTATTCCAACTGACTCAGGGCGAAGGCAGGGGACACCCTGGACAGGTCGCCAGTCTATCACAGGGCTACACTTAGAGACAGACAAACAAGCACACTCACATTCACACCTACGGACAATTTAGAATCACCAATTAACCTCAACATGTTTTTGGACTGTGTGGGAGGAAGCCGGAGAACCCGGAGAGAACCCACGCTGCACAAGGAGAACATGCAAACTCCACGCAGAAAGATTCCGGTGCCCCCACCGGGATGCGAACCGGCGACCTTCTTGCTGCGAGGCAACAGTGCTACTAACTGCGCCACCTTGCAGCCCTGTGTTTTACCAATTCAACTGAATTAATTTTTTAGTAAAATTAAAGACATTAGAGACTAGGTCGCCCCGGCAGAGCAACAGGTCGAGCAGGTGACCCATTAGGGGCTGAAAGTACCTGACATAGCGCCCATGGATCGAGTCCGACCCATGACTGATTGGCTGCATGTCCTTCCCCCCTCTTCTCTCTACCTTTCCTGTCTCTCTTTACTAACATCTGGAATAAAGACCAAAAAAATAACATTTAAAAGAAAATGGAGACTACAAAATAGAACTGTTAACTTTATTTAGCCTGTCACAGTGCTGTCTTATTTCTATTTAAATGTACCATATATATTTTTTAACCTCCTTCTGTTTATTTTATTTGTAATTTTAAATGATAACTGCCTGACTGTGTCATGTCAAAAGGACAGAATAAGATCCCTGTTTTTCCAAGCTGCACTGTGTGCATGGTTAGAGTTAGATGGGGATCATTCACTGGGTAAGATCCCATCTGATTTGCAAGTTCTTTTGAAATGTTTGGAAAAATCATGCAGTGCAGTTTTAAATAAAGTTCGCGCTCAGTTTGTGAAGTTTCCCCATTGTCTCATGATAATTGAAATGAAAACAAGAGATCAAACAAACAAGGCAAGTCATTCAAATTCATTCTTTCTTAAATCCATCTTAATGAGAGGAACACGGCGGCGGCTTCAAAGATTGACGTCATTAACGCAAGATTGTAACGTCTGTGGGAGACTCAGGCAGGTAAAAGTTAAAACCGACTGTCTGCACAGCTGAGGCAGGCTTGGAGCAGCAGAAGCTGAGACAGGAAAAAAAAAAGAGTGGAAACACCATGACTGCGACAGTACAAAAGTGGAAAAGGGTCGGCACATATATATTAGAGAGGCAATGAGGGGACGAGCAGCAGGTGTGCAGGTGGGCGGGGAGGTCAGGTGGTGCAGGTGCAGGAACAAATAGGTAACTGCAGGTTAAGAGGCAGCAACATGAGGTGAAAAAAAATCAACAAAAAAACAAGTGGAAGCAGATGAATGAATGACACAAACCCAAGGGAGAAGTCATGACACAGGTTATTGAATGGGATGTGCAAATTAGCTGGACTTTCATGGTTCAAACTGTAGAGGTGGACGAGGCTTTGGCAGCACAGATGCAAACTGAAGTGTGACTAGAGAACTAAATGTGTGTGCTACTCATAGATGTCTAATAGTCTGCAAATGATGCATATTAAGTAAAAATGATGGATGAAAAAAATAGCTGGGTGTCATCATTTAGCTGTTGTAATGAGGTAAAAAGGTCAAGGGTAACTAATTTAAGAATAAGCCACAGAAAATGCACCCCGCAGGTGCAGACAGAGGCAACAGAGAGTGCAGATCAGCAGCTTATCAGAGGAAATGCTCACAAAGCACTTGCAGAGTTGCTGGAATAAATGTAAAACTAGTGAATAGAACATGTAGTTACCGTTATCCAGGTAACTCAGATCCCTGGTAGAGAAAAAGACTTGGAAGCAGCACAGATATTGTAGTTGATTTACCTTTAAGGAACTTAATGCTAACTAAATGTGACTGGGAGGAAAGGATCTCACAAAACACTGGATCAGTTTAGATACAATCCACTTTTTGTTTTTATTAAATTCATCACAAAACCAAGTAAAAGGCACATAAATAGAAAGCAAATAACTACAAAGTAGTGGCTATAAACACAAATATCTACACAAGTATATGTGGATTTATCTAATAGATGAAGTTGATCTTGTGGTCAGTATGGCATTATCTTTACATCACTATTACGTCATGTGAAATGTGTTTATTAAAGGACTGAAATTTACAAACTACAGCTGCTACAATTGGTGGTTTCAACAACTCTGATGGGGTCTAGAACACAGTTTGGGTCCAAAAGGTACAGCTGTGGTTGTTTGATATCCATTGTGGACCCCAACATGCTCTTTAATCGCATCAAAAAACAAGTCATGATTAGATTTTCTAATGTCATCAAATATCATCCAGTATTTGCTTTTAAATTCTTAATTAAGGTCTTACTTTTTGGACAAACCTTACATGCTCTGTCTTGTTCTGTCCTCCACTGTCTCTCCAGTCTGACATCGTCATGGAAAACCCGGATGTACAGAGGGCACATTGAGTCGTCCATGTTGTATTCAGTCTCAGGTGGGCCTGCACACTACAGCCCCTTTCCCTACCTGTGCCACATCTTAGACATCTTCAGCTCAGTAAAACAGGAAGAAGTCCAAGAAAACCAGTGTGAGTGATGTGATAGTGAGTGGACAGATGGACACATGTCGCACCTAAAAGGCTGTTGTAGGTCACTTTCCTTCCAATCTTGTATTTACCACTCTGTATGACTGACAGCGGCTCAGGTTGTAGAGCAGGTCGGACATTATTGTCAAATTTGTTTTGTCTTTGTCATTTGTCGTCATACTGACGCCCACAAGGACTAATAGAGGTTGATCAGGCTGGATCAGGAGAAGGATCCCCATCTATCTAACTCCCATATTTAAAAGGTTGTTGTTTTCACGGCATAGGTACAGTAATAATGCTGGGATGACTTTTGTAATGTCTAACATGGGGAATTCATTAATACCAAGCCTTGCATAGTCCATGTTTCACCTGCTAAGGATGAAGGGTGGAATCAGCGTGTCCCCCACAGTGTCGCATTACTCCTCTTGTGTCACCAAATGTAAGCTGAAGGCTCACAACTCAGTGTTGGTGTCAGGTTAACAATTAAGTATTCATTACTCATCACTGTCACCAAAGGTGTTTTCAACTGCTCTGCAGCTCCAAAACTTTCCTTCCTACTCTGTAAACGGTTCCATTTTTTAGCCCAACTATACACACACATTTACACACTGGTGAGCAACAGCAGCTTAAGATAGATCCTGATCAGGAGCAGTTTGGAATTCTGTTTTGCCCAAAGACAGTTTGCAGTGTGAACTGCAGGATCTGGGGTTCAAACCATCAACCCTGCTACTACTGCCTCTAGTGACTGGGTGCCTTGTTTATGTGGTGGATTCCTTGTGGCCTTTGTTTGGGGACATGGTTGTGTTGAGTTTTGTGTGTGCCAGGTTTAGGTGTATACTCCAGAGCCCATCTGTCCTCAATCAGGGGATGATTGACCTGGAGCTCCTTATCTGCCCTGAGGTCCTTGTTCTCCCTACCTCCTGACCTCCCTGATCAGACCGACACCTGTCTATTTGTTGTGGGTGTTGCTATTGTGTTTAGGATTGGGCTAAGGAGTTGTTCTGTTTTGTTTAGCTAGTTTTATTACTCTGTTAGCCTTTGCTTGGCTTTATGTGGTTCTTTCATTTAGTAACACCCATTAGCTCTGTTTTCTTGTATTATCACCATTTTATTTTTGTTAATTTTACCACCAATTAATAAATGGCTTTACCCTACCAATAACATCTGGGTTTTTTTGTTGTACCCAGCTGACCCTAGAGAGCTGAGTCGTAACTACTGCGATTAGCAGACAACCCCGCTATCTCCTAAAGCACAGCTCTTAGTGTCTCAAAGCCCAATTCTAATACTGATAAGCATATACCCTTGTACAAAAAACTACCTCAGACTCTTCGTAACAACATAAAGAAAAGCCTTGGTGCAAGACGCTGCTTGGACACTGCCGACCCTGCCAGATGCAAAGGACAGCTCCTGAAAATTCTGAAAAACTAAATCTAGACACTGGCTAAAAATCCTGGTGCAAGATGCTAGCAGCCCTGCTGGACGCAAAGACTGACCTCCTAATGCGACGGTTTCCACATGGATTGTCAGTTCTGCAGCGTTCAGGGCTAACAGCTTTAATCTGAGTCACCACCATCCCACCTCGGCCTCCTAGTGATCAGGTCACAGTATCTGCCCCTACTTCTGTTCAAGGAGAAGCTGAAGCCAGAGGTGGAGGCAGTTGGTTATTCAACGCTTTCCTCGTATCTGATGTTTTCCTTGAATTTCCTGGTTGTCCCATGAGGATGCTGCTCCTTCAGACTCCTCTGTTTGGAGGAGCTGAACCCGGAGGTGGGAGGAGTTGGATCTGGTCGCAGAGCTCTGGATGTGTTCTGCTGACCAAGGAAATGCAAAGTGAAGCTTTTGAACTCCTTTCAATTTTTGTTCTGGAATAATCTCTGTGCAGGAACATTAAAAAAGGAACCTCTGTGAGCTGGATGTGTCCTGTAATGTGTAACAAGATATTCTCCCGTCCATTCCATGCTCTGTTAAGCATCTGACTGTTTAACTAATTCTGAGGACCCGATGTATTTGATTCCCTGGTCTAAATATTTAGAGCAGGGAATGTCTGGCAGTCCCGAGGACCCGAAGGATGAACCCTGTGTTTACTGTTTCTTCGTGTGTTCAACTGAGTGTACATTTGGAAGGCAGTGTCCCACGCTTCAATTTTCCTAAACAAATTGAAATACACTGAAAATAAATAGAAAATAACAAAAGACACATACACTGAAGCCTTCACGAGAGACTAAATTAAAGTAACTGCACTGTATCTAGTTTGTTTAGAGCACTGGATTTATTAAGAATCCGAGGACAAATCTGCTATTACATGTAGTTATATGGATCATTCTATGATTGTTGTTTCACTGTAATATTTATTACAAGTTTTTGAAGAAACAGGCAGGACTGCTGTGGAAGTTCATCCAAGCAGAGAAATTACAATACTACCTGTTAAACAAACATTGATATAATTTGGCTAGTCTTTGTAAACCAGAGGCCTGTACGACGAAGCGAGATCAACATACCTAGGATACATTTCAGAGATCAGGCTTGACTAACCCTAACAACGGCACTCAGGATAACTGGTCACACGATGGTGGTTGTCAACTCGGTAAGTCAACCCAGGGTTGTCTGATCTGAGTATGAGCGCGTGCACATACAATGGGTGGCATTATCGGCATCTGACCAATCACGACTATGGACCAGTCTGGCCTGTCCCACTATTCGGGACATTTGTCATTAATTGGGCCGAATGTCCGGAGAACAGAAATTGCTATTTGGACCAGCCCTACAAAGAACAGCAAAAACCGAAATTGCTTCATCAAACTATAGTTTCTTATTTCTTTTTTGTATACATGTATTACAATTTCAGAACTAGACCACTAAATGCATATATTTGATTTTCCCTCCACATTTTACAGTAGGGGTGCCTGATATGATGACATTAGATCGTGAAGGATTAGAACGAGTAGACGATCTGCACAAGTGAGGAGCTGGACCCAAACAGACAATGTTAACACAGTCATTTGATAAAGGCATTCCCTATGAGAAGACAAGCAAGCGGTGGAAAGAGGTAACAGAAGCAGTTACCTTTTATCTTGCAAAAGATATGGTTCCGTTCAAGACCATAAAAAACGAGGGGTTCAAATGCCTGCTCAAAGTAGTTGACCCGCGCTACAAGCTGCCCAGCCGAACATAGTTCTCCAACACTGCCATTCCACGTCTCTACTCTGAATGCTGGGAAAAGATTGAATGCAAAGTTCAGAACGTCCAGTTTTTTGCAACAAGTGATCTGTGGGTCAGCCGCACTTAGTCTAAAAACTACATGTAAGATTGTGATAAAATCAAAATCGTGATTCTATTACAAAAAACTCGTGATATATTTTTGCCATATCGCCCAACCCTAGTTTACAGTGATGAGGATTACAAGCCACCCTTTGCCAGTGTCCCAGGACCTTCAAGGGCCCCCCAGCCAACATGTCGTTGAAGAACAGCTCCAGGACTTCTACAGCCCCAGCCGTTAACACCTCAGTCAGGACCAGCAGCACCTCCCCCCACCACTAAGAAGAGAGGACGCTCCTCTCGAGGAACTTCTGAGGAGGACAGGTGGCATAACAGAGAGGAAGAGGACAGCAAACCTGAGACTCCCAGATTCATGCCGGCCAGGATCCCAGGCCCCACATTTCACACCATCACAGCATGGTCTCCTCTCAGCCTCTACCAGCTTTTCTATTCAGCGTCTGTTGTCCAAAAAAATCACTGACAACACAAATCCTAACGCCCCCAAAAAACAACAAGCTGGGATGAAGTTCAAGTGAGAAGTACTCATGATGAAGGACTTGTACATATTTCTAGCCATTCTTCTTTTCACTGGCCTTGTGACTGTACACCACAGGTCAGATTACTGGAATAAGAAATGGCCATGCGCGAAAGCACAATCAAGATAACAGGGCACAGCCGGTGGACACAAGTGAGAGTGTATCCGGAAGCAGAGCGGATTGTGACGAGGCTGAGACTCCATGTATCTGGACACCTGATTTATCTTAATATTCTATTCTTTTTTTTAAACTGTAATAAATTATGTTGGACATTTTAATCCTTGGATTTATTACACTGCTCGCCCCTGGATCTGAATCTTGTTTTAAATGGGTCCTAGTCCCTCACTAGGTGACATTGTCTTTTATCATCATTTTTAAAGTTGTTAATTTTTTAGAAAAAAGTTTTTTTTCTTGCACCCACCATTTGGCCACAATTCAACTTCTCTTTCTCCGGTGACCACATGAGCAAACTTTGTGGTCACTTCACCTCAGCGACCCAAAAGAGGATGAGGAAAATGACAAAAAAATGGAATGCTGCTGAGTATGACAGACTTTTCAAACTGAAGCCCCTCTATACAGAGATAGTAAACGCCTGCAAAGCCCATTTCCAGCCATATTGGAATCTGTCCATTGATGAACGGATGGTTGGAACTAAAGCCAGGATCAGCATAAAGCAGGATAAGAAGGACAAGCCAACAAAGTGGGGTTATAAACTGCTTGTGCTGGCTGATTCATCGACAGGCTATACCTGGAATTTATTCATCTACACAGGCAAAAGTTAGTCCTCCACAGCTCTACATCTGAGTTACTCAGCAGTGATGGACCTTTTGCCTTTTCCTCTCCTTGGTGGCGGCTACACCTTCTTTACAAGCCCCGCTCTCTTCAATGATCTGTCTGCAAAGAACATTGTTTGTTGTGGGACCATTGGAAAACAAAAAATCACATTGGCTTCCCACAAACCCAAACCAACGACCTGCCCAAAAAGGCCAAGAGGGGGGACATACGTTGGATCAGGAGTGGCGAACTCCTCTTCTTAAAGTGGATGAACAAGAGAGAGGTTACAATGTGCTCCACAGTGCATCAGGCCTACAGTGAAGAGAAAGGTGAAGGAGGCTGGGGTGTGGAAAAACAAGTTCATACCAGTTGAGGACAGCATTGTGGACTACAACCACAACATGGGTGGTGTGGATTTGTCAGATGCACGAATGACATATTACAGCATCTGCCACAAGACCATGAAGTCGTACAAGACTTTAACACTTTGCAGACATCGTTACAGTGAACAGTTTCCTCTTACACAAGGAGCTGTTCAAGTTGAGGCAGGACCCGACCCAGACAAGATCTTCAGGTTTGCTCAAGGCTCAGCAGCCATCCCAACCACTCCCTCTACATTCTACATGCCCATATGCCTCGACGGCAAAGAGGTATTGTAAGAGGTGCCACGATGCTGGAAGGCCAGGGTGAAGACGTCTGCATTTTGCAGGAGGTGTAAGGTTCCTCTCAACCTCAGCACAAAAAGGAACTGCTTCCAGCTGTGGCATGATGGACAGTAACTTGGATGTGATGGATGTGTGTAAATAAATGGACAATAGTGTAAATAGTCATTTTGGTTTTATGTGTGTACAGGTTGCATTTTTATAGAAATATTTAGTTTGCACTTTTTTAAAAATTTATTTTATGTTTACAGCTTGTTAAAAATAAAACTGCTCCATTTGGAATCACCATTCAGTTGTTTTGTGTGGTTATTTTTTGAGTAGGAAAATATATAGACGTATTGAACACCATTAGTGATGTATAAGTGAAATACATAGTTTGGTACATGAGAAAATTCAGATGGCCCAGATGGTCAAATGTGCCAAAATGTGACCTCGCCTGAACTGTCTGTACTAAAAACTCTCAGGTTTTGTTCTGCTTCACTTTATCAGAGTCGACCTTGGCAGAGAGAATGTAAAGTTTAGAGCTGCAGCTGGATCATTCCAAACAGATTTTTATTTATTTATTTTTTTAGGTGAACCTGAAAATGTTTCATTTGTGCTGTGTGCCATCTTCATTGTGTGACGACCCTCCACCAGTCCACCTGGAAGGTATTCGGAGATCAAAACTGATATCCCGATTCCATCACAGCGAACGAATAGTCGGCTATTTGGATCCAGCCCTAATATATACTGATATTTAGACATCCAAAGAAATCTTGTAAGTGCTCCTTTTATTATGACACAAGAATGATTCAAATAGACCCTGTGGTTGCAGAGATAAAATCTTGTTATTATGGGTATGTCATTTTCAAGAAGAGGCCTGAAAAATAGCTTAGGGTTGAACAGGTTACGTTACCATGGGAAGAAAATTCGTGGTCTAAGATGCAAGTCGCACACAATGAGGGAGCAAGTTCCCTTTGCGGGGTAGGTCTGGCGCACACTCACAATTCACATTGGAGTGCATCACATGTGCGTCACCCCCACGCCAGGAGTAGAAAAGACATGCTCATGACGCACGCCCACGTTTCGCCAGTGATCGTTGAGTGTTACACCATTTTCGATATGTTTTGTCCAATTCAGCTTTCAGCATGCCTCCAAAAGGCAAGCCAAAGAAGCCCAGAGAGCAGAGAAGAAGGGAGGAGGAAGAAGAAAGAAGGGGAGAACAGGAGGCCAGTCTGGAGAGGGAGGCAGAAGAAGATCAAGAGACCGAAAGAAGGCAAGATTCTAACATGGCCAGCACATCCACGGGGGGAAGGCAACAGCAGCAGACGTACAGCTTCAGGGCTGAGGAAGAAGAGAAGCTGGTGGAGTTCTTCTCTACCCATGACTGTTTCTACAACAAGGCCTCTCCACAGTGTAGCAACACAGCACACAAGAAGGAGCTCCTGCAGGGTATAGCCAGGTAACTTGACAACGAATGTGAGTATTAATTGTTCATGCCATTTTTCCTGACTTGTATGGGATAATTTCATGCTACCTTTGACATCCACATACATTAACCTGTTCATGTGTGTAGGAATATTTTGTTGCTGTTGACATGTGCCTCATGTGTGCTGATCTCAAATGACAAGATTCAGGGCTGGTTCAAAAACCAACTGCCATTGAGAAGCTCTACAAGAAGAAGTTGGGCCGGGCAGCAAAGGCCCCAACTGCCAGGAAGAAGTGGCAGTTGGCAACCTTTCGTTTCTTGAAGCAATACATCATGCCGAGGTCGTACACGCAGGACACAGGATGGGTAAGTATTGCATTTTTCATGCTGGATACAAGTGGCCTCTGCCTCTTTTTGTCCTCTTGTGTACACATACTGAGTAGATGTAGTGCCAAAATTTCCAATTAAAATTCTGTTCTGCTTCCAGCTGCCTGCCAGGACAGTGAGGAAGAGGAAGAGGTCGAAGGGAAAACTGAGGAAGACTGGGCCTCGGCGACAGGTTCCACTGTCAAGACACCCTGCAGCAGTGGTCTGCCATCCTCACAGCGGCACAAAGAGGCTGCGCAAGGTCGAGGATGAATTATAAGACTACTTGTCAAGACCCCGATCATCACAAGTACTGGCCAAGAAGGTACGTGTTTAAACGTACAATTTTTTAATTTTTTTGGGGGGGCGCACAAAGTTTATATGACATGATGTTATTCCTGATATGACATGTCTTGTTTGCATATCTTGCATGACTGCAGATGGAAGCCTTGGAGTCAGCGCCTGTGGATGAGCGTACAGCGTTTGGGCAGCAGTTCTCTGCCTGCATCGCCAAAGTCCCAGGCTCCAGATGGGTTGAATTTCATGACTAAGTGCAGGGGGGGTCCTCAAAGAGTACACCCGTGCAGAGAAACCACTTTCCCAGCCTCCCGCCCAGACGTCTGCTGTCCAGTCCATCCACACAGCAGCCCTCACACATCCCCCTGCCTCACAGAGCAGCCTGGCAGGGGCAGCACCCACAACAGAAGCAACTACGGCAGCAGACACAGCAGCAACAAGATGTGCCAATCCCACCCTGCTGTCACACCAGTAACAGATAGTCCCCAGGTAATTGCAAATATTGTTTACTTTCAATCAGATTGTGGGTTTTAATACAAAATTACTAGTACTGTTTACTTTCTGTCAGATATACGATTTTAATACAAGATTAGGTACATAAAGTGAAATCATTTTTTGGCATGTGTCTACCCCAGAAGAAGACAGCAATGCAGAGTAGTTGTACTTCAGGATTTTGTACTGTGCACTAAGGAGTTTTCTGTAGGACTGTAATTGCTGGACAGGGTACTGTGTACTTGTGGATATTGTTGAGGATAAAGAGTTGTTACATGTACATATTGACTTATTTCTTATCTCCTTTATGCCTCCAAAAAAAATGAATGGAGGATGATTTGATTTTCAGGTTGTCTGTCGTTTTATAATGAATATAAAGGTGTTGCATTTACTTGCAATCCAAAAACAAAAAAATAAAGAGAGAAAGCACTTGTAAAGAAATTAAATAAAAATGCCCCCTAAAAAAAAAAAACTCATTTTGTATAGTCTTTTTCTTTTAAAAAAAAAAAAGTCCTTTCAATGTCTATTTTAGTCTGTAAATGTTCAATGTGCATTTTGTATTTGCAACCAGTTGGTCCACAAGCTACCAGTTTGTTCAACTCTTTGGGCTGGGGCTCGCCATCCAGTACTAAAGAGAAGATCCTTGGTTCTTCTCAGGTTTTTCAAATCCAATCAAAGAAAGAAACCTGACCTGAGGATAAAGTAAAAATATATCAGCTTAAAACAATGAACTATGGTGTCGATAGCTCATTACTACGGTTTCTAATGCTTTTATATTCTTTTCAAAATTAACCACATGTTGTACAACAAAGTGAGCATCATTATATATCACCAAAATATTACCAACCCAAAATAAAATAGGTTAAACATGGGAATATAGTGTTACAGCCCAGCTCTTGGACCACAACAATCAGTGGAGAGCAGATGAGGTTGACTGCCAAAAATCATACGTTTATTCTACAAATAAGATTAATGATGCACAAAGCAAAACAAAACAAAAACAGCCACACCGCAAAGCCCACATGTATTGCAGAGGCGAGCAGGTGGAGTGAGAGTGAGCATCAAGGGGAAGGAGAGTGTTTTTAACTGCATGGGCCCAGGTGAAGTCAATCACCCTGATGACGACCCTGCCTCGGTGGAAACCTTAGGGTGACAAAAACAGGAAAGCAAACCAGCACACCTAGTGGCATGGAGGGGTCGTCGCAATAGGAATAACCAGTTCCTACTTTTTAGTGTGTAGTGAATGTACCATCAAAATAATACAAAATAGCTTCAAAGTGCATCAGAAATACACACCGGCTTTTAGCTTCATCAAAACATAGGCTAAGTGCAGGTGAAGGTACTTGACTTTCACAATGTAAATGTTTATAGTGTGCTGAACCAGATTAGCCCCATAGAAAAAGGAGAACATGTGCTAATACCACAAATTTTGCACAAAAACGTCACATTTTACTACTTTACAAACGTATTTTGACATGAACCTTCAGGTAACGTTTGGTATATAGTGAAATAGACCCATTGCTAATCGTTTTAGCCTCAAAAAAGCCATTTTCAAAGTAAAGCGGCTAGCGGCGATTAGCATGCTATGCTAGCGCACATACACAGTGAATGGGAATCCATGCAAAGCAATGTGTGCTACACGGGGCTTTCCAGCGCTCTGGTGGGCTCACAGCCTTCGGAACTTAAGCATCTTCAAAGTTTGACGTTTCACCAACGTGTAACAAAATAATGTTTAGCATTGGTTCTGTTTTCCAATCTCCCAGTATTGTCTATCAAAAAGCTGCTATGACCACATTAGCTTTCCCACCACACGAGCAACTGATCTCTCTCTGTCTGTGTCTCAGGCGAGTCTGAGCAGCACGCACGGTGCACGCAGAGGTTATGAGAGGGAGACTCTACCTGATTGGTTGATGTGATATCAGCCTACACAGCGATTGGTTGCTCAGTGTGTCAAACAAAAGTATATTATAAATGACTTTTCAAGTCTTTTTAGAACTTTTTTTTTTACCAATGTTATTCAACATATTAATAAACATATTTTGAAATCCATTTATCAATATTTATTCCCATTATACAATGAGTGTTTTTAATCAAAATAGTATCAATATTTTTATTTTTAATCAAGTTTTTAACACTGGGTAACGTCACCCTCTCACTTACTCCAGCCTGATTACAGCTATTGGAGACAGCTGTGGCAATGAGCTCACCTGAGCCTAATCAGCACAGCTCCTTCCACCACACCCTGCCAGACCATCTACACCTTCTATCCAAAGTTGTGTCTGAAATCATCCACTCACTCCCTCCTCACTATCGGGACCACTATATGCTGACCTATGTAGCGCAAAGTAACATTTCGGACACTATTCAAGCTATTAATTACGTCGCTCGCTAGCTGCGATTTGTGCCGTAGCAGCATAGTGAAATAACATCAAATTCACAGTTTATTGCATAGCTAAGAAATCAAATCAAATCAAGTTTATTGTCATTTTGCTGTACATACAACAGTAATACAAAAAAGGCGAGAGAGCATTTCTTCAGGATCCAATAACTAAAAGCAATTAAAGAATCATGTGCATATCCAGCAGTTCAGCATTCTGTCAGCGTCTGGAATGAAGCTGTTGATCAGTCTGGAGGTTCTCCCTTCAGTGGCCCGGAAACGTTTGCCTGATGGCACAACCCAATCTCACGGCATTTCGTGAAATGGTCACGAAACTGAATTGTTTTGTATTGTTTCGTGTCCTGGGACACGATTTGCTCCACTTTTTCGTGTTCCCCAGCACGAATTTCAAACCAATACATTTCAATTGGAATCATCTTTCGTGTCTGGGACACGTTTTTCCCCCATCAGACAGCACATATACTGTGATGTTTTTGTGGTTCTGTTATTCCGACAGTCAGGCAGTAACCAATTTCACTGTTGTGGCCCATCCACACTAATAACTATAGAGATCACTATACAGATGTGTGCAGCCACACTGACCAACGTTAACATTCTGTAAACATCTGTGCTGTGTATAAGCTCCGTATTCATTCAAATAGAAAAGACACGAATATACAGGCAGAGAGAAGCTGTTCTGAGATTGTTCTGAAAGTGATCCCAATGATATCGTTCATAGCTATTATCGTTTATTTGTGATAAAATATAAGTGCTTTTACTGTGTTTGGGCTCCATGCTTGTCGTTACTTTAATTTCTCTGTAAACAAATACAACTCTGAAAAGAAGGACACATGCAGGAAAACGACGATCGGAACATGTACTGTGAGCGCAGCGATGGATAATGGCTATATGGCTGTACAGTATGTCATAATAATAATAATTACTTTATTTGTATAGCACCTTGTTACGGCCCATGGTGTTTGTGCCGTTTTGTCATGTGGACTTGTGTAGACCCAGCTGTGGCTGGTTTAGAGCTCCAGGACACCAGCTGCCAGTCATCTCAGCTAATTAACCTGGAGCTGAAGACCTTCACTCTGGCCCTTGTTCTCTTCGCCTCTGGTCACGTCTCATTGGACCACCGCCACTCCTCCTCCACCCCAGCAATCGCCACACCTGGCTATAAAAGCCACCACAAACTTTCAGTGAGGGGCTGGCTAGGATTTAGAGTAGGGGTGGGCAATCCTGGTCCTCGAGGGCCACAATCCAGCATGTTTTAGATCAGGAGTGTCGAACTCCGGTCCTCAAGGGCCGCAATCCTGCAAGTTTTAGATGTTTTCTTCTTCCAACACACCTGATTCAAATGATCAGGATCGTTATCAGGCTTCTGCAGAGCTTGATGATGAGCTGATCATTTGAATCAGGTGTGTTGGAAGAGGGAAACATCTAAAACATGCAGGACTGTGGCCCTCGAGGACCAGGATTGCCCACCCCTGATTTAGAGTGAACAGTCAATGTTCAGGGCTGTACTACAAAGTGAGATTCGTGGGTTTGCGAGGTATGTTGAGCTTAAAGCCAGAATTTTCAGTGCCATGAAGTCCCGGTGAGTCCAATGCAAACTTCTACCTTTGAATTGCTGCTATTTGAACTCCCCTCAGAGTTCAGGTCAAGATGGAGGTGTCACAACTGTCCCTTAACAGTTTTTGGTGTCACAATATAATTTAATTTCGAACAAGAACGTGTTGTCTCCCCTTTACAGTGTCTAAACCTAGATTTAATGATGCAGAAGCATCACAGTAACATGATGTAGCTGGTTCTGGCTATTTTTCAGAGCAGCAATTTTTTTTTGAGGATTTTGGTGATGACATGTGGACTGTGTGCACGGTAAGAGGGACGGGTTGGGGCAACTGATTGTGAAAGTGTGGAGGAAACTGTGTGCCATGGTCCTGCAGTAGAGAAGGTGCTGCTACAAAACACCCAGGTAAAAAAGAAGTGAGCTGGAGTCTGAATGGGAGCACCCAGAGTTGGTGCACCTGTCCAAAGTCAAAATGAAGGAACTGCCTTCGGTTAGGGGCCGATGGCAAATGAATGAATGACTGTCATTATGCTGTCTTCACTGTAGTGTAAAAGCTGCAGCTATCCAACCGTTAAACTCCGGCTTGTAAAATGAATCGTGGCTTGTAGCAACTTGGACTTTTTCTCTGAATCTTGGCACACCTCACAGAGTGAAAAGAGAATAAAACAATGTAAATAAAGGATTGCATTATAGCAGGAGTAAGAGAAACCCTTAACTGCAATTCCAAAGTAAAGCAGCATGTTTATCGCCAACTCCACCTACAAATCCCTTTAACTTTGTCTTTTATGGCGAGCCTCCGGCAATGGACAAATGATGAGGGCCTCTGGGCAAAGATTTGTTAAAGACCCTTCACTCCTTGTACACAGAAACAAAACAGCCATAAACAGTTGGTATTTGTGTTGTTCTGTCATCTTTCTTGGGTTGTTTGGTGTCTCTGGTTTTCCTCTGCATTGTAGGAAGCAACATGTCTGTCAGTCTTGGATGAAGGTGACATTTTATACATGCATGAATCAGTGGCTCTTGAAACACCAGGGGCCTCATGTACAAAGATTTGCGTGGATTTTATACTGAAACCTGACGTATGCTTCAATCCAGAAAACTGCAAAAAAAAAAAATCCAGATGGACGAACGTGAGCGTATGCCTGAATCCAAGCACATTTCCTTTGTACATGGCATTGACCACACATACTGGAGTACCAGACTCCTTCCTCTCCATGCCCTCCATTTAAATATGCAAATTAGTATAAATGGGGCCAACAGGTGGGATTCCCCTCTCTGCACGATCAGATAACATGAAGAAGCAATAAGTAAGAGAGTCAACTGGTTCTTTTCGCACTGCTCCATTGGCAAAAATCCTCCAACAGTGCCAAAGCTGCCTTTGTCGTTAACGGTATCTTCTGCACCATTTTACGTATACTTTTATATCCACTCATCTGATTGCAGACACCAGGATGTGTTAATTGTTTATCTGTGTATCCCTGATGTGCACATCACTTTGAGGAATGACCTTTTTTTTTTTACATTACTAACAGTTTCCCAGCATCACCCTGAAGTGTCGCCAACGGCTCGAAAGCAATAGAAACATGCGTACGCCAGTCAAGAAGTTGGCGTGGAGGTCCGCACATTTCCACGATCATTTCACTCTTGATACATCTAAACGTGAGCGTGGATAAGTGTGTACGCCAAGTTTATGTGTGTACTCACCCTTTGTACATGAGGCCCCAGGTGATTTTTGTTTTTGATAATTTTTACCCATGTTTTTATTTGAATATTTACATTTGTTTATTTTATCTTTCCTTGGCTATATGAGGCCTCTACCTCAATTTAGCTCTGACTTTAAATTAAGGTTGATTGAATTAATAAATGATTTTTAAGATAGAGGCCTGAAATGAACTATCCAGCGGTCAGGGGCCTAATGGGCCTTGGCCGTAGTGGACATAAAGGACACCGTGGTTAGTATCTAGTTTAGAATGATGATTAAATATTTTGAGAGTCAAAAGTATTAGATAACAATTTATCAAGTGCTTCAAATTCTTAATGAGAATGATGAGGCAGCACCTTCAAGGAAGATCCATCCATTATCTATACAACGCTTAGTCCTCACTAGGGTCATGGGGGGCTGGAGTCTATCCCAGCTGACTTAGAGTGAAGGCAGGGGACACCCTGCACAGGTCACCAGTCTATCACAGGGCTACACTTAGAGACAGACAACCAAGCACACTCACATTCACACCTATGGACAATTTAGAATCACCAATTAACCTCAACATGTTTGTGGACTGTGTGGGAGGAAGCCGGAGAACCCAGAGAGAACCCACGCTGCACGGGGAGAACATGCAAACTCCACACAGAAAGATCCCGGGTGTCCTCACCGGGACGTGAACCAGCGACCTTCTTGCTGTGAGGCAACGGTGCTAACCACTGAGCCATTCAAGGAAAATACAAATCAGAAATCTTGTAATTTACTTCAAAATACTGAATGAGATGCAGGTTCACTGGTGTATACGTTGCTTTAACGCGTACAAATTTTGTTAATGAAAAATGACGCCAGGAACAAGGCTTTGACACTCATGCTGGTGGGAATTATTTGGGGTCCTGCAGCAGCCAATTACACGTGCTTCTCTTATTCTGTCAAAACGCTTCAGCTTTATCATCAAGCTGCACTGACAGTTTAATGAAGCTGAGAGTCCAGATCAGCTACTTATCAGACAAACTCATTCTCTCAAAGCATGTGCAGAGTTGCCGGTAAAAATGTGAAAGTATCAAATATAATTAAGCTGCCAAAGAAAGATATTATCCATTTTTTAATTTAGACTTGTGGTGCCAGACAAAGAACTTCTTTCCCCAGCTGGTTCTGCAAGATTGCATCTAGATGATGATGATATAGATAATAATCTGAAGAAAAATTGGCTGTTAATATAGTTATATGGATTCATATAATTTGATTCAGAGTGCCCGATGATTCGCTGTAATATCCTCTTTTATTACGAATTCTGGAATCAAACAGAAGGACGGCTTGAGGGACAAATCTTACAGTTAATCCTAACAGAGTAATTACAACACTACCTGCAAAATTAAACAAACATTGACAGAATTTGACTGGTATGAGTCAATCTGAGCTGACTATATTTCGGTGACACTTAAAAAATTGTTAATAGACATGGGAGACCAAGCCATGGGCGCACATTTAACAAAAAATACAACAAAACAAGGAATCCTGGGATCCATCTGTTCATGCTATTTATTTTGATGAAAAAACACTGACATGTTTAGTTGTTGCTCAATAATCCTAAAGCTCCGCTCAAAATACCTTCTTTTTGGTATTAATTTTTAAAGTTCAGGCCTCTGAGCTAAAGTTTGTCATTGTTGCATATCTAGGCTTAACAATCTCTTATTTTTCACTAGTCTAGGTTAAAATTTGTACTGAACACGCATAGAATCCTATTGTTATGTATTGATTTTACTGAACAAAGAATCTTTATTACTTTTTAATTTCTGGGGAGCAAATGTTGACTCTGAAGAATTAACATAGTTCTGTAATATCTGGAAGATATTTGGTTCCAAAAACTTGTTCAACACAACTTCAGAGCTGAAAAACTCACTTTAAAGGTATTTTGACTGTGTAGTTTCACAAAGAGGATGATTCGAATTCATTGCAGAAATATGACAAACTGTTACGTACAATCCAATACAACTTTGTCAGTTTGCTGACACTTTATTTTGCAAGTGTCAAAGCACTTATTTACAGAAAATTATTTGATGGAGTTATATACCATACTTCTATTTTCATATATATACAATAAATATTAACAACCATTCGTTGTGACTTCAATAATGAAGTAGAATAATCACTTTCTTGACAGTGTTAACAAAAACTGAAAATGTAGGCGTTTGGCGTGTCCTATTGAGGAGAAACACTTAGGACTGTTCGGATGCTGTGGAACAAGAAGAGAACAAAGAATTAGGCAGAACTCCTTATAAATCATTCATCTGTGCTGCTGTTGTTTGGTGATTAATGGTGGCGAAAGTGTAGGAGTGTAAATGTACCATTTGCACTGCTTCATCAGCTCAATGGCATCATTGACTTGGTCCAAAGTCATGTTGTGAGTGATGAACTCATCCAGCTTGACTTTCTTGTCCATGTAGGCTTTGACCATCTCAGGTATGCCATCCCTACCCTTAAATCCTGAGCCACAAAATAAGAGCAAAGACTCTTATCCAGAAGTTCTACAAAGGCAGTAGCACTTTTTTGTTTTTTGTTTTTTTAAACCCAGAGATTCATTCATCAGTGGTGATGATCACATTTGTCTCACCTCCAAACAGGGATCCCTTCCATGTACGTCCACCGATGAGCTGAAGAGGACTGGCAGTGAAACTGTCCTTCATTGTGACGCTAACGATCACACTGACACCCCAACCTTTGACACAGGACTCCAAAGCACTGCTCTGGATGGACAAACGGCACAGAGTCAGTGCACTTGTAATTAGTGGGGTTAAAACTAGCTGAAGACCAGATGGGAAAATGTTGACGAGGGGGCACAATGAATCACTTAGTTTAACTACTAACTACTGCAGGAAAAGAGCAAGTAAAGTCAGTGTACTTTGACCATAATAAAAATGACATTACAGGCATGTCCAAAATTAGTAGTACCTTTGCATTAAGTGTCAGTAATTGGTATTCACCATTTTCCAATACATATTTATTAAAATGGATACTTTGGTTTTTACTTTTCATTTACCATCCATCCATCAGCTATGCTTGCTTATCCTTTACAGGTTTGTGTGAGGGCTGGGCTCATCTTGAGCAAACCTTCAGGTTTGATGGATCCTTTCTCCTAACTGTGAATTTGTTTTTCCTTTATTTCAGTTGGGAAGATCAGGACTCAAAGCAGGCTTCTTTAGAACAGAACACTTTTCGAATGAGACTTAAAGGTACCACTACTTTTCATCACATCTGAATATTGTGCAGATTACATTCAGTCTGCCTCACCATGACTTCCACATTCCCAGTGCATTCCAGGGAGTAGTCCACTCCTCCATTGGTCATCTCAGACAGCACTTCACTGATGGGTTTACTGTGATCTTTAGGGTTGACGAAGTCAGTAGCACCAAACACCTTGGCCTTCTCAAATTTCTCTGGCTTGATGTCAACAGCTATAATCCTCTTTGCTCCTGCGGCCTTGCAGCCCATGACTGCAGCCAGACCCACAGCTCCCAGACCGAACACAGCGCATGTGGAGTCTGGCTGAACCTGAAGAGAAAGGGGTAGAAAAGTTTTGCATCCAAAAACAGTGATTACTTATCAGGAGGCTTTTGCAAACTTGTAGCACAGAAGTCTACTACATGAACTTGAAAATGCGGTAGGATCAGAAGACATATATGGCATTATTATATTGTATTGGCAGACATGATAGAACTGTCACGCCCTCCACCTCAAGCTCTGTGTAGTGGCAGACCCTCTCTACCCCCTCCTATCTCTTTCTACCTTTTTGATCAAGCAGGCTCCGTAATTACCATACAGCAAGGAGCCATGTTATGTCAGCATGAGGAACTGCTCCGTAGTTTAGTCGAGAGCAACAATGCACCAATAAAGCAGGTATCTCAGCTCACTGACAAGGTCACCCATTTAACCACATGTCACCCAGTCTGCTCTGCGGCGGCTAGCCCAGCTATACCTTGCCGTCGCAGAGCTATGGAAGGACCCTTTCCACTACTGAGCATGAGAGGTTTTGTGTGGCATAAAATTGTTCCCCAAGTGTACGAGAGTCTGTACAGTCCCCTCTGCTTATGTCTGCATTCAGGCCAGAGTTTGTGTTTGCATGGTGACTACGTTACAGGCCCAAAAGTGAACATTATGTTGCAGAATATGCAAATATGATCTACTGCACATGTGTGGAACGGAGTTCTGCCAGTGGACTCCAGAGGGCTGTAGAGATTCGTGGGACTTGGATTTATATCAGCTGACAGAAGCATACATTTTTTTTCTATGTAGTTATTCCACACACCTGTGGATTTGCTGTAGAAATGGTGGAAAATGTAATCAAAACATTGAGTTAAGTTTGATGGGCACACAGTCACAGTGGATTCAGGGGGTTACTCTGCAACAGCTGACAAGTGATGCATTATATGTACAGATGAACAGAATCCTGCTGCCTTCAGAGAGAACATCACCAGATATGCACTCATACGAGGCATCGAACAACACTGTCCCACATACACACCTTAGCAGTATTAACTGCTGCTCCATATCCAGTGGAGATCCCACAGCCGAGGAGACAGACTTTGTCCAGGGGAGCTGCAGGATCAATCTTAGCTACAGCGATCTCTTTAACCACAGTGTACTCCGAGAAGGTGCTGGTGCCCACAAACTGTAGCAACTTCTTCCCCTTACTGGTAAACCTGGAGTGTTGCAGTGAATCTCTGTCAACAGCGAGCCTGAATGAAGAAAATGTTTGACATCAAAAACAGGAAACATTGACATTTGAGTGTTTCTCTTGTCCTATTAGAGGATTCTATTTGTAAAGCTTGTTCATCTAATTACTTCTATTGAGAATTCTTGGCATCATACCGCAGGATGATCCAAATGTTTCATCTAAGAAGCTTGACCAGAAGAAGTCTGCCCATCTTCAGTCTCCACTGGTCTTTGTTAAACAAAGACAGTCCTTCTCTGTTGCTCACCTCAATACACATCTTTATACTGTCTGTTAAACTCAATAAAATAGTGGTAAGAATGAATTATGTGCTTTAAATTTTTTTTTACCAAAGACTAAATGGAGTAAATGGAGTAAAAACTCACACTGCTTTTTCACAATGGTTGGTGTTTGGATTCTTACAGAAGCGACATTCTCGGCACTGGGGAACAAAAAAGGGAATCACCTTGTCTCCTGAAAGACAAAGACAATGTTGATAATGTGAATTAGACTTCACAATCTGTTGGCGCCTTTGGATTGAGTCAGGTCGGCTGCTTCATACTGTAGTCCAAATGCTCATCAAACTGTTCTACGACACATCAGGGCATTTTTTGGGGCAAATTTTCCCTTAATTTGTGAGGTAGTAATTTACCCCACAGTTACACAAATGGGTAATAACCTGTATTTTATGATTTGAAGCACATAGGCGGATAGTACTATCCAAAAGGTGGAACAGTTTAAAACTGACCTGGTTGAAAGTCTGTGACTCCAGGCCCAACACTCTCCACGATGCCGGCTGCCTCGTGGCCCAGGATTATTGGAAAGTTTTTTTCAGGCGCAAACTCCAAAAGGAAGTGAAGGTCTGAGTGGCACACTGCTGTTGCCACCAGCTGCACCAAAGACAGTAACCAGTTAATGAAAATTCAAAGACAATGGGGATGAGGGGATTCACTCTAGCAAAACTCAGACATTATAGACTGTTTATTCGTTTGTGTACGGATGTATCTTGACTGTTGAAGTCTCACCTTGATGCGGACCTCATTGGCTTGAGGTGGGTCCACCTCAATCTCCTCAATCACCAGAGGCTTGTTGGGCTCCCAGGCTACTGCTGCCTTGCACTTTATCACCTACAGGACATGGCAGGAAGTTAAACAGAATGGCATACGGCAAATATTGCTTAAGTGTTATCAAGTGGCCAAAAGACCACGGCTGAAAATTAGCCAGCTAGCTAGCTAACCAACTAACTAAATTTGCTGAAATGTTGATTAATAAAGAATAACTCCTCATAAAGTATTAAATGAAATAAAACATATATTAAGATACATTTTCAACAAAGTGGCGTGGTGTCACCTCATCCTATCATGTTGTTCAAACACCCGTTTAAGCTGTATTTGCAATCAAAAACGTCATATGCTCAGTTCTCCTGCATTAAATTAAATTAAATATTAACACTGACGGGCAGATATATTGACAATCGGCTGACCTAAGTTGGAAAATATCAGCGTAAAACATCATCAGCAAAAAGGCACTATTGTTCATTCCTTGAACATGCTTACATCTAGAGTCTTCAGCGTCTGATACAGCTGCTTCTTGGAAATTAGTTTCATTGCTGAAGTATCAACAAAATAAAGTTAGCTGGTGAACTACTGAACAAAGACAGATATAATAAACTCAGTGGAAGCCTTAAATCATTATGATGAAACTGTAAGAAATGCTGTTTTGCTCGTATTGGTTTACAACAATGTCATGTTGTCAGGATTAAATGGCTAAAAAGGTCTGATGTTGTGCAGAAAACAGTTCTGACCAAGTCTGAGGCTGATTACAATCGAAAACGAACAACCCAGCTGTCAAACTTGGTTGGTTTGAACAGAGAGCTGAATCCCCTCTACGGCTGCTCACTTGTTCTCCACACTAACCCGTAAACCAGCTCCTGTGGACAGAGCATCACCTTGCAGTTTTTATTCAATTTGAAAATGAATCCAATGAAAAATGGGCCTGAAGCTTCACAAATGAATAACTGAATTAGATTTTTAATGTGTCATGTTTGGGCTGCTTCTTCAGAAATTGGATTTTTAAACAAAAATGAAAGAAAAAAAAGAAGAGAGACTCATTGTTCTAATTTCCCCACTTTCTGTATTTTGCACAGGTGAGTAGCCTACAAAGAATAAAACAGAATTAATCATTACTTAAGTCACACAGTCTACTGATGATAAGTCAAAGCTGCATTTAAGAGGAGCTGTTATAATCTGAAACCACCACATCCACCAAAGACACCTTGTTAATGACTGATCAGACTTCAGTTTGCTTGGGGTGAGTATGTGAGACATTAACCACTGAATTCAAGCCCTGAACACAATAAAAGCTTGACCTAAAGGACATTAACTCCTATCAGTCCAGCCAGTTGGTTTAAAAAACAAAAAACTCAAGCTGGAGTTGGTTCCAGAGTAAAAGTCAGAGGATCATTGAAGTCTATATGGATTCATCATCTGAGAATTATTTAATGCATGTAAAAAAAATGTACAAATCAACTGATATGCCACGTTGCGAAATCAAATTGAGAAAACAAACAGGTTTCACATTGTCCTCATTAGAGATGTATGACAATATTGATATTATGATTCGAATCCTATTAACCGATAAAGACATTTAAATGAAATATTAACACTGACGGGCAGATATATTGACAATCGGCTGACCTACGTTGGAAAATATCAGCGTACAACATCATCTGCAAAAAGCCAGTATTGCTCATTCCTTGAACATGCGTACATCTAGAGGCTTCAGCATCTGATACAGCTGCTTCTTGGAAATTAGTTTCATTACTGAAGTATCAACAAAATAAACTTAGCTGGTGAACTACTGAATAAAGACATTGTGTCAGATAAAATAAAGTCAGTGGAAGCCTTCAATCATTATGATGAAACTGTGAGAAATGCTGTTTTGTTTGTATTGGTTTACAACAGTGTCATGTTTGCCAGAATCAACAGCTACACTATTGCATAACTGCAGTGGAGACAGAACATGTAATGTTTTACAAAAGCCAAGGGGGAAAACAGAGAGAGGGAGGGAGAAAGCCAGACAGAGCCAGAAATACTGAGTTTTAAGGTAAATGAAATGTGTCTACATCAAGTATTTCACCAAAATTAAGATAAATGTGTGTTTTTTCTTAAGTTCTGCACACCAAAGAACTGAAACAGTGGTGAGAAACCAGCTTGCCATTGCACCCATCTACAGCTCAGCTACTGAATTGACATCAACATGAATTGCTAAAACGCATGTATTGCAAAAATATCCCAAATGTTGAACTATACTCACTTTTCCAGCTGTGGCCATTTTTGCTGCAAAGATGAGCGTCCACAAGTTGGAGAGGAGCTAGAGAGACCTGTGGTTGCAGGGCAAAGGAGTGGGAGTGGAGTAATTTGAACACCACAATTGGTTATTTCTGACTGAATCACTGATCAATGTGAGTTCCAAAGGTCACAGCACTTTAAAAAAAAGTCCCTAAAAAAAGATATGAGAAGGAAAAAAAAAAATCTTTAAATGATGTGAATAATGTTTATTCGATCCAGAGGCTGCACGAACAAACAAGAGCAAAATCTGGAGGTTTGGCTAGCTACCAGTGCATTACATGACCTTATATACACTTGCCAACGCCCCGCTTTCCCCCGAAAAACCCAACCCCTTTACTTCGAAACCAATCAGAATGTCCGTAGTCAGCATTATTTCATGCAATGTAATTCAGGACTTATGTAAACTTACTAATGTGGTCTGTCAAGTGATGTACAGGAATGTCACAGGTCAAAACAAGCATACACACCTTAGCAGCATTAACTGCTGCTCCATATCCAGTGCAGATCCCACAGCCGAGGACACGTACATTCTGGAAGCACTCTGGACAAAGTCTATTTCAAGTTGCAGGTCAAAATAAAACAAAGATTGTTCATTCTGTCATGCCTATAATACTCCTGGTTCCAGTCCTGTCCCCAAAAGGACTGTTTTAATGTCTGTAACTTTAAATCCAGCTCAGCTGCTGCTGCCCACACTCATCTCAGGACACATGCACTTATTTTTTCCTTAACAAATGGAAATACATAGGAAATAACAGACAGGTTGATCTACAGTGATTCAAAGGAGGACGTATTTAGCTTATTTTCAACTGATCATTGGGAGGGACAAATTTGTGTTTTCTCAGTATTCGGGGGTCGTGTTGTCCACAGAGAATGACTGGCTGTGCCATATGCAGGGGAAAAATAGACTTCTTGTAGCCTCATCTCCTGCATGTGTGTTATGCCCCGGCCTAGGGGAACCTGGGGCATAGCATGGATATTGCTCCACACTAGTCCCTCCACCTCGAAGAATGCCAGCCACACCAAGAAGTCAGGTAACAAAAGAAGAGCAGTTTCTTTATTTTTGTCAATCAAGGAGGGGAAACCGGCCAAAACAACAAACAAAACTTATTCT
>NW_007577824.1:457173-469342 GCF_000690725.1 Stegastes partitus
CCGACCAATGGTGTGGCTGGGAATCGGCGCAGCAGTATCCAATCCGGGGTCACCACCTGCTCCCAATTCCCTCGTTCCACCACACTCATGCACACACACTCACACTGGGGACAGACAAGCAGCAAAAAACACAAATGACCCGCACAGGGTCATAACAATGTGACACTGCTGAGTGATATACATATTGTCAGCTCTTCATATTTACTTTTAAAGAATGGATCATATGGTAATTTCTACTCACCACCCCAGCTGTGGCTATTTTTAGTTGCAAAGATGAGCATCCACAGGTTAGAGAGGAGATAAGAGAGGACTGTAGCAATAATAATAATAATAATAATAAAAAGCAATAAGGTCATAATGGGAGATGTATATACTGCTGCATAAAACAACATTTATACAACATTCAGATGTGCAGGAACTTTGAATTGACATATATATTCGGCCAGTGACAAAGTTTTTGTAATTTCGTCTTTGTACACCAACGGTATGAGGTACCTGGAGTGTCAGGACAAATGCAGAAATACTGACAGATTTCCAAAACACGAATGGAGCTCATGACTGGCTGACGGAAAAATAACTGAAGAGCAAAAGTTTAACAAAAAAGCAAACAAAAGAAAGCACGGGGACCAAGCAAAGGTTAACCAAAAATCTAAAAAGGGAACAAAAGCACAGGGAACAAACTAAAGCAAGACACAGAGGAAGACAAAGGGGTTCAAAGTGCTAAAAACACAAACCAGAAGAACACAAAGACCACAGGGAGGGCACCGGCAGGTAAACCGACAAACTGCCAAAGGACAAAGGAAAAAAACACACAAGGCTCAATGCACCAAAGGTGAGTGATCACAGGTGGAAACAATCAGGGAATCACAAGGGCAGGAAGTGAAACCAACTGAGACACACAGGAAAAGTAAGAATCAGCATAAACTACAACCAAAACCAGAGACCATAACATGATGGCTTTGAAGTGAAGCAATCAAGTCGTGGTTAAAGTGTAGACGTTTAGCTTTAATTCAACAGCAATATTGCACGACTCTTGTAGACATTTTTGCACAGTCCTTCCACTTTTCACATTCTTAAAAGTAAAGCAAAGAAAAAGTCAATCTAATGTCATGATAATAAGGATTATTATTAGTCTGGAACCAACGGACATCACCTAATGCTCAGGTTCCTCACTCAAAGTGCTTTCTTCTGCACATATCACACTTATTCCCACATTTAGTGTCTTGTCCTGCAGATCTTTGATTCTGCTTTAAATTTAATATTATGTCATTC
Source organism: Stegastes partitus (assembly GCF_000690725.1). Taxonomy (NCBI): domain Eukaryota; kingdom Metazoa; phylum Chordata; class Actinopteri; family Pomacentridae; genus Stegastes; species Stegastes partitus. The sequence goes on from NW_007577824.1 coordinate 458,446, forward strand.
ATTCTCACCTGAAATGTTCTTGTAGTCAACTGATATCCTTTATCTTATAATAATAATGATAATAATAAGCTTTATTTATAGAGCACTTTTCAAAACAAATGTTAAAGTGCTTTTCAATAAAATAGATTAAAAATTAAAATACAATAAGCACATAGATTGCAGACAGTCTCGCCTGCACAATTCTGGAAAATATCTCTAGACTCAGCATTTTTTAGTGAGATCCATGAAAAGTGTGTAACAATACACATTTTTTCCTTGAAAGAAAGGCTGATTTTAAAAAAAAAACAATCAGATCTAACATGTTAAATGATGGAAGATCTCGACTGTTCTAGTACAACACAGATGACTTGCCCTCATAACAACAAGAGGCGAGTTTAAAAGTAGAGGCAGTGAAATCCCCCCAAAACAGCCTCAGAGGGTTAAATGATTAAAAAGGTCTGATGTTGTGCAGAAAACAGTTCTGACCAAGTCTGAGGCTGATTACATTCAAGAANAATGGATGCGCGAAGTTTGGAGCGGCGAGCACCGGAGCACTGCAAAGAAGAGCTTTGGCAGCTTCAAAGGCCGCTTGACATTGTTCTGACCACCGGAATGGCAACTTGGGGCTTGCTAAGCTAGTTAGCGGAGCAACAACGGCAGCGAAATTTTTGCAAAACCCTCTGTAATAACCAGCCATACCTAAAAAACGGCGGAGCTCACGACGGGTTTGGGGAGCCGGAAAATCAGCAATGGCTTGAACTTTGGCCATAACAGGACAAACTTGGCCCTGACCGACTTGTTTACCCAAGTAGGTGACAACGGCTTTACCAAATTCACATTTGGCCAGGTTAAGCATTAGAGAGGCGGCATGCAAACGATCAAATATTTCACGTAGTGTTTTCACGTGCTCAGTCCATGTTGATGAATATGCCACAATATCATCAAGATAGACCTCACAGTTACTAACATTACACAACACAATATTCATCAGCCGCTGGAAAGTGGCTGGTGCATTGCGCAACCCAAATGGCATGACTGTGTATTGTAGGAAGTGATCGGGGGTGACGAAGGCGCTGATTTCGGATGCACGTTCAGTCAGTAGGACCTGCCAGTAGCCTTTAAGAAGGTCTAACTTGGTGACATATTTAGCAGAACCCACACGATCGACACAGTCATCCATTCGGGGCAGCGGAAATGAATCAGGTTTTGTGATCGCGTTAACTTTGCGATAGTCATTACAAAAGCGCGGAGTCTGATCAGATTTTGGCACAAGTAACGAAGGAGAGCTCCAAGCGCTACAACTCGGGACAGCGAAACCATGATCAATCAGATACGTTACCTCTTTTTTCATCACGGCGCGTTTTGCCGGATTTACGCGGTAAGCATGTTGCTTAATTGGCTTGTGAGTTCCCACATCAATATCGTGCTTTAATACATGCGTTTGAGAGGGAACGTCACCAAACAAACTCGAATACTCTTTAATGAGTTTACATATGTGAGAGCGAGCAGAATCAGACAGATGCGCTAAATACACATTCAAAGTTGACAAAATTTCAGAATTTCGGAGGCGCGCACAGGACACAGAGCTGTGCCTGTCATCCAGCCCGTCATCACCGGGATGGTACAGGGGCTGTGTGACAGACACAGAAGCAACAGGTGTGACACCTGAGATCGAATCAACACAATTTTCATGATCAACATACATTTTAAGCATGTTGATGTGACACACACGAGACTTTTTCTTACGGTCGGAGGTCTGGATTAAATAATCAGTTTCACTGAGTTTGCGATCAACGACATACGGACCTGAAAATTTCGCCTGCAGCGCAGAACCAACAACGGGCAGTAAAACCAAGACGCGATCGCCGGACTGGAATGTCCGCGCAACAGTCTTTTTATCATNAAAAACGGGCCTGAAGCTTTCAGTTTTTTCAGTTACTTCACAAATGAATAACTGAATTAGATTTTTAATGTGTCATGTTTGGGCTGCTTCTTCAGAAATTGGATTTTTAAACAAAAATGAAAAAAAAAGACTCATTGTTCTAATTTCCCCACTTTCTGTGTTTTGCACAGGTGAGTAGCCTACAAAGAATAAAGCAGAATAAATCATTACTTAAGTCACACAGTCTACTGATGATAAGTCAAAGCTGCATTTAAGAGGAGCTGTTATAATCTGAAACCATCACATCCACCAAAGACACCTTGTTAATGACTGATCAGTTTGCTCGGGGTGAGTGTGTGAGACATTAACCACTGAATTCAAGCCCTGAACACAATAAAAGTTTGACCTGAAGGACATTAACTCCTATCAGTCCAGCCAGTTGGTTTAAAAACCAAAAACTCAACCTGGAGTTGGTTCCAGAGTAAAAGTCAGAGGATCATTGAAGTCTGTATGGATTCATCATCACAGAATTATTTAATGTATGTAAAAAAAAAAAATGCCTGGTAATCTTCCAACAGTTAACACCATTAAAGAGAAGCGCTTTTCTAGGTGGGTCCAGACAGTAGCAAGAAGGTTGAGGTGAAAATGTCTTGTCCTGCTGCTGCCACCCTGATAGTAATGCCAAGGATGGATAAGAATGGACAGATGAACAAACAATGGACCTCTGAGCAAAGATATCTGCTCCCCACAAACAGCTGGTTTTTGTGTCTCTTTGTCATCTTTTTACGTTCGACTTTGGTTGTTGTGTCACTTTTTTGGTTGCGTTTTGCATCCTAATTGTTTGAGTCTCATTTTGAGATATTTTTTCAGACTTAAACTCTGGAAAAATCGTCCAAATTGCCAAGCGGTCAAGCAGACCTGAGGCCCCAAACTCTACTATAAAGGAGACCGTGACCTAAATACCAAGTTTTGTCTTGTTAAGATTCTCTATTTAGAACATAATAGATCCATCCATCCATTATCTCTACACCGCTTAGTCCTCACTAGGGTCATGGGGGGCTGGAGCCTATCCCAGCCGACTTCGGGCGAAGGCAGGGGACACCCTGGACAGGTCGCCAGTCTATCGCAGGGCTTGTTAAGACATATGAAAGAATATTTTAAGACGACTAGTGGTGAAGATAATGATGTTTTATTATGTCCAAGTCCTGTCTTCTTCAAACCAGTCTTCATGAGAAGGACATGACAGCAACTTTTTAAAAGGTTTCTGATTACAAAATCCTGGTGAGACTAACTACTGCATACTGAAAGAGATGTGCAGGTTTGTCGGTTTATACATTAACACATGAACTCAACTATGCTGACTCAAAGTGAAGATGGTAACAAGAAGATAGGTTACTTGTGATATGGATTGGTCAGACTCTTGCAGCAGCCAATCACATGGGCTTCTCTCAATCTGTCCAAATGCTGCAGGCTTTATGACCAAGGTGCACTGACAGTTTAATAAAGCTGAGAGTCCAGATCAATGTCTTATTAGATAAACTAATTCTCTCAAAGCACGTGCAGAGATCAAATGCAATCAAGCTGCCAAAGAAAGATAATTCCGTTGTTTAAACTTTAGACTGTGGTGCCAGACAAGTTAGAAAGAAGCTCATTTTCCAGCCTAATACTTATTATGTGTGTAAAGCTCGACGAGAAGATGATGATAATCTGGAGAAAAACCAGCTGGTAGTGGTCTGAGTTTAACTTTTGTTTGTTTCCTGTTAAATTTTGAAATCTCCTTTCCTTGTGTGTCATTGCCTGCTTCAGTTTCTGCCCCTGTGATCATCATATGTGTGTTGTTGCCTCCCTTATGTATCAAGTCATTGTTCTTTCCATCTTTCTTTGAGAGTTTGTTTCCTGCCAGAGTTTTTCCAGTGCTTCTCGTGTCAGTCTGGTTTGTATTTGAATTTGTTACTTCTTTTTTTTTTATTCTTTTATTGTTATTTTCAGTTTCTTACCCATGCTTTTGTTGCCATGCTTGACTTTTGGTAAACCTTTGTCTGCTCCCTTTCACTTCTAACTTGATTTTTTTTAACTTTTATGATTTCATATCATCTCATTCGGAGTGCCTGGTGTTCCGCTGCAACATCCTTTTTAGTGCAAATTCTTGATAAAGCAGACAGAAATCCTGCTGGAGGGGCAAATGATCTAACAGAGTAATTACAACACTACCTGCTAAGTTAAGCAAACATTGATGCAATTTGGCTGTTTGTGTCACTTTAAACACTGTTTAATAGAGTATTTGGTAACATGGTAGTCAGTGCTATGGACACACAATCCAATAAAACCAGAAAATAAACATTGAGACCTGAGACCCATCTGTTTAAATCATTTATTTAGCTCCATAAACACTTGTTTAGTTTTTGCTTACACTGCAGATGAATGTCCCAATCCAAATCTGCTTACAGCTGACTGAGTAGTGATCCATTCTCTTTATTTTGTGTGCTGTGTTCTATTTTGCTAATGGTATAAAAGCAGTTTACTGAATCACTTTGCTGCTACTGAAAGCCACAGAGTGGTCCTATTGTGGAGAAACACTCATGACCGCCCGGATGCTGTGGAACCAAAAGAGAACAAAGAAATGAGCAGAACTACTTGTGAATAATTCATCTGTGCAGTTGTCGTTTGGCGATTAATGGTGGAGGAAGTATAGGAGTGTAAATGTACCATTTGCTCTGCTTCATCAGTTCGATGGCATCATTGATTTGGTCCAAAGTCATGTTGTGAGTGATGAACTCATCCAGCTTGACTTTCTTGTCCATGTAGGCTTTGACCATCTCAGGGACGCCATCCTTACTCTTAAATCCTGAGCCACAAAATAAGAGCAAAGACTCTTGTCCAGAAGCACCACATACACCCAAAGCCATTTTTTAACTCAGTGATTCATTAATGATTTGTGATGGTCTTATTTGCCTCACCTCCAAACAGGGATCCCTTCCATGTACGTCCAGAAATGAGCTCAACAGGTCGGACTGCTACGTCATACATGTCTGTCCAGCCAACAATCACGCTGACACCCCAGCCTGGTGCACTAGACTTCAAGGCACTGCACTAGGTGGAGAAACAGCATTAAGTCAGCGCACTCGTATTCAGAGGATAAAGGGGTATATTACTGAAGGGCCTCTTCAGAAACCATTGCAGACTATAGAATAAAATGTAATGGAGATAGCTGGGGTTCAGGAGCAGGATCACACCTCAATCACTCCCCTTCCTGTCATACGTCTATATATACCTCTCTGTCCTCCCCACTTGTTCATTCTCGCTTTCTGTGCCCCAACCACCCTCCCTTTACTTCTACCTTCTCTTCCTGTCTTCTCCTTTTCCTAGGGGGTCAGCTCATCCATGTCATCACCAACACAACGCTCATTCGCATCCAACAAACAATCAAACTTCAGTTTGTTGGTGTGGTCCTCTCTAGTGAATGCTGTTTAAAGATGTATATAGTAACACCTCGTTGCTATATTCTCGAACCAGATTAAAATAAAGCTCATACCATGATGTCCACTTTCCCAACACATTCCAGGGAGAAGTCCACTCCCCCATTGGTCATCTCAAACAGCACTTCATTGATGGGTTTACTGTGATCTTTGGGGTTGACGAAGTCAGTAGCACCAAACACTTTGGCCTTCTCAAACTTGTCTGGATTGATGTCAACAGCTATAATCCTTTTTGCGCCTGCAGTCTTGCAGCCCATGACTGCAGCCAAACCCACAGCTCCCAGACCGAACACAGCGCATGTGGAGTCTGGCTGAACCTGAAGAGAAAAAGACTTTGGTCAGCGTGGTACTTCAGGTTGGTCCCAGTAATGCACCATACAGACAATTATAAATGGAAATGTTCTGTCTCACAGCGAGTGTTTTCTAATTCTTTTCAATCTGATTAAGAATTTGAAATGAAAAGATTTGTGTTTTGTCAAAAAGTGCTCAATTTAAAGGCAGAACACAAAATGTCCTGTTTAGTGGGCCACTCACTACAGCCCAATCACACACCTTAGCAGTATTAACTGCTGCTCCATATCCAGTGCAGATCCCACAGCCGAGGAGACAGACTTTGTCCAGGGGAGCTTCAGGATCAATCTTGGTCACAGCCATCTGATGTATCACAGTGTACTCTGAGAAGGTGCTGGTTCCCATAAACTGCAGAATCCTCTTTCCTTTACAGGTAAACCTGGATTCAACTGCTGCCATAATTTCCTGACGAATCCTGGTCCTGAACAAGATCATTTTTTGATGTTAAAAATCTGAAACAAGTTTTGACTTTTCCTATTAGAGGGTTTGCTGGATAGAATATTGCAAAATCCTTTCAATGTATGGATTAAGTGGGCATAGAAATGTCTGAACACATCCAACAGGGGTGAAGTCAAAACTGAAATGAAAACGGAGTGGAAGACATGCAATGAATGCTCACCATGCTGTTGCACACTGGTTGGTCTTAGGATTCTTGCAGAGGTGACATTCTTTACACTGGGAGAGGAACAGAGGTATCACCTTGTCTCCTGAAAGGAAAAGCAAAAATAAATCATACACTATTAAAATGGGGTAAAAAGAAAAAAGGCAGCAATAGGCAGTTCCCCCATACACCCTCACCTACCATCCTATTGTTGGATGAACCTACTAACAAGATGCAACATGTCAACTTGGACTTTAAAAGTTTTTGGGACTTCCATGTTGGTTTCACTTTTCAGCCCAAGAGGTTGCTGTTTAATCCTAATACTAGACTACACACCTTCCAGCTCAATACAGAACAGATAAACATTAGCCGGATATTATTCTTCTCCTCTCATTCTTGGGAAGAACGTAAATAGGTAGAGTATTTTGTACACTGAAAGATTTTAAACTGACCTGGCTGAAATTCAGTAACTCCAGGCCCGACACTCTCTACAATGCCGGCTGCCTCGTGGCCCAGGACCGTTGGGAAGCCATCTTTATGCATACTCTCCAAAAGGTGGTACAGGTCAGAGTGGCACACCGATGTCGCCACAATCTGCAACGAACACAATAACCAAACGATGAAAATACTGATGACTGGGGAGACAAGCTGATAAATGTTCAGTCTCAGGGGGTTCAGAAGCACGACCAAAACTTTATGATTGGTTGAGTTTTTATACCAATGTGTAATTATTTTTCTTACAAATTTTAAATATATGTATATACACACACACACACACACACACACACACACACACACACACATAGATACAACAAAATAAATCATCAGTTAAAGAATAGGGCTAGTTGAGGTATGGCTTTGGAGCTGGAGGAAAATTAACAACACAAACACAAATCCTTTTTTTCCCAACTGTATTGAAACCAAAAACACTTGATGTAAATCACGGAAAAGAGCAGAAATAATCAGTTGAATGAAATTTACTATATATTCACACAAAATCAATTTCAACTGTTCAAATTTTACAATTTTCACAGGCCCAATGTGCAGAGTCCCTTTGAGTGTCCCTAAATCTTGATGGGGGAAACAAAAGTCACAACTGGAATAATCGTTCTTCTCTTTTTCCTTCTCCATTTCCATTTCCAGACCATCTCTTCAAGGAAAGGAAGAAGTTGCAAGACTAAAACTGAGGGTTTTACCAAGAGGTTGGCTCACTGGATTTCTTTGGTACACTCTGGTGAACTTCTCATCTGAATCTGAATTGATGCTATTTTCAATATCATCCCTGCCAAGACCAGGATGGTTGCAGGTCTTTGGTCATCTAGGTACTCTGAAGGTTTTTCACCAGAATTTTGTAAAGTGCTTTAAAACTTTGAAAACACTCTTCTCTGTCTGCCATAGTGGCAAATGCTGAAGCAAGCAGTTCAAGATAAGCGCTGGGTAAGGCTTTGAGGTCTAAATGTTTGACGGCTGTCAGATGGTAGAGCAGGTTGTCCTCCAATCGCAAGGTTGGCTGTTTGATCCCCTGCCCCTCCACAGTCGAAGTATCCTTGGGCAAGACACTGAACCCGAAGTTACTCCCAATGGCAGGCAGCACCTTGCATGGCAGCTCTGGCACCATGTGTACGAATGAGAAACACATTGTAAAGCACTTTGGGTAAAAGCGCTATGTAAGTGCAGACCATTTACAATATCAGCAGCTGGTGACAGCAGACTTTCAAAAATCTTCCGAGGTCTTTCAAAGTCAGAATTGGAAGGGTCTGTGAGAAACAAATCCACACTGTTTCTCCATGTATCATCATCTGTTTCATTACTGGATCATGTAATCTTCCCAGAGAAAGCCCTGAGTTTGGAAGAGCCACTGTAGGACACAACATTGTCTGTCTTGACAATATGCTCAGCTACTACTTTTTGAACCTCGGGTAGGTTAAGCACATCAGCTAGAAGAGCAGTAGGACACTTTACTGTAGTAGGGGGTACAACAGAGCAAGCAAAGTCAGTGATCAGGCTTCTTATTGGGGTTGTTTCAATCGTTGCTGTGTTAACCTTAGGTGGATTGTCTATAAGACCTTTTACTACAGCGTCACTGGTTGGTGGTGATGCTTGTTCACTCTTTGACCCACTTCCAGCAACAGTGTTTCATTGAACATGCCTCACCATTCATTCAGGAGCTTGAAAATACAGGGTCCAATCTTTTCCAGTTGGTCGAAAATAAATAGTTTGTTGAGGATTCTGGCTTTGTTGTGTGGCCTTCCAGCGCTTGTCTTGATTGAGTGCATGCATGCATCTATGCAGCTGCACAGGTGTAGGGCGGGGCTAACCCTAACCCTAGCTGTCCAATAAACACAGATCATTCTTTCTTATCGATGGCCAACAAAACTACTCCAGAGTGACCCATTTCACCTGAGTTAGAATTGCAAAAAAGAGTAAAAGAGACAAACATAGTCATGCACGAGTCCTGAACATGAAAGTTTCTCACCTTGATGCGGACCTCGTTGGCCTGAGGTGGGGCCACCTCAATCTCTTCAATCACCACAGGCTTGTTGGGCTCCCAGGCTACTGCTGCCTTGCATTTAATGACCTACAGGAACATAAAGTATTACTAAACTTGCTGAGGGCTGCAACTATTAACATAACTGTCCACTATAGCAGTATGGGTTTCCGAAAGCATGCCACAGTGTCGCGACCTCTTCCTCAAATCCATCAAGTACCCATTTAAGTAACATTTATAATTGAAAGTGCTTTTACATTAACCTGGCATAGGTGGGTGCCACAATGTACAAAAAACCCAGAAAACCCTGCAGTCTAAAAGGAGAAAACTGAGATGGGTAAAGCAACACATTGTCAGCTCTTCGTAGTAGCTGCTACAGTCGCAGCTATCCTTTGTGTTGTAATTCAACAGTTCAAGGTGAGCACTTATCTAGAGGTCCATTGCAATGTCAAATCAAGTATGTACATCAAATACATGAACAGGTTTCATGAACAACCTCCCTTCAGTTTTTAAATAGCACAGAAACAGCTGCTCCTGGTTAAAGCTGGTGTTACATAAGGTAACAAACAAGAGCTTAAAGTCCATACCCTCTGGCACACATGCGTTTTATTGCTGCAGTATTCAGTGCAATCAAACAATTGCATAAATCAGTTGTCTCTAGTTTTGATAAATCAAGTGGGTTGTCTTCAATTTATACATTGTTTAAAAATCCACTGTGGAAGTAAAGTGATTTTAAACAGCACATTTCAGGACTAAACAACTTATTCACTTAGCTATTACATAACAAATAAACTTTCATGGCAGTAAGCCTACAATTTGGTGAAAGACTTCATATCTGTACACAGTAACGTAGTGGAAAAATATGAATTGTGCACAATACACAGTCAAACATATCACGTGACACTGACCATATTTGAAATATTCCTACCTTTCCAGCTGTGGCCATTTTTGCTGCCAAGTTGAATGTAGACAAGTCAGAGAGGAGTCAAGACAAGACTGCAGCTGCAGAGCAGAGGAGTGGGAGGAGAAATACAGACCGGTTTATGGTGTTTACTGCTGCAATATAAAACTATTTGTCAGGCATTTAAATGGGCAAGAACTCTCACCTCTCGCAGTTATCATTTCATATCAGTTTCCAGTTACTCACAGCTGGACAACAAATGTGAAGCTCATGTGGAAATAAACAAGCAGCAGCATAGTGTATTTTCTTCCCACCAAAACACTGTTTTAATAGAACACAGATTTTGAAATCACCACTTCCAGGAACCAACTGTTACAACACAGTCGTGGTTAGATTTCAGGGTCAGTTATTCAGTCGCTTTACATGCATTACTTGCTTTGGTACGGCATTTTGCATCAAGTACTGGGTGAAGAAAATGGAATTCCACTGTCAATACATTTTTAAAAACCTTTCTGATGCAACTAGTAATCTCAGGAGTGAATTCTTGTCTCACAGCGCTTGTCGTATCTCAGCTTTGTCTTCAACAGAGGGCAACAGAGACACACTAAGCTTTTAAAAGACAAAACCCAGAGGGACACTGGAACACCATGCACATTAACATATCAAACAGCTTCAAAATGTATCTGAAATCAAGGCGTAGCATTTTCCAGAATGCATGAGATCAAAAAACACCCGTGATCTTCTCAAAGGGCAGAGTGTAAGTCACAAATTCGTCCACTTTGAACTGCTTGTTTATGTACAGTAAATTAACTAATTTATTCCCTAAGGGAAAGTAGTAATGTGCTTACTGTCAGGTGGCTGCCCAAAATGACCTGTATGCTATCAATATGTACACATGAAACAACAAATGTCACTTTGAAGGACATAAAATCACTGTTATGGACTCAATATTTGGGTCGGTAGATTTGTCACACGTCCTTAATATGCAAAATTTAGATAAAAATCCAGGTATACCAGTAGTTTCCACCTCAATGACAATGGTGGTGTCTCATCCTTAAGTGTCTTGGTAAGGTGTTGGGCATTGATTCTAAAAGTTTTAGAAACTCTCCCGGAAGGATGGAACTGTTCTTCCAAAAGATATTCCTGTTGTCTCACAAACCGGTCCAAAATCTCCCATAGTTGTTCAACTGGTGACTGTAGAAGGTCAAAGCAAATTATT
>NW_007577824.1:469359-479947 GCF_000690725.1 Stegastes partitus
TCCCACACAGTCCAAAAACATGTTGAGGTTAATTGGTGATTCTAAATTGTCCGTAGGTGTGAATGTGAGTGTGCTTGGTTGTCTGTCTCTAAGTGTAGTCCTGTGATAGACTGGTGACCTGTCCAGGGTGTCCCCTGCCTTCGCCCTAAGTCGGCTGGGATAGGCTCCAGCCCCCACGCGACCCTCATGAGGATTAAGCGGTGTATAGATAATGGATGGAAGGATGGACTCAGTATTTGGGTCGGTACATTAGTCACACGTCCTTAACGTGCAAAATTTAGATAAGAATCCAGCTTAACCAGTAGTTTCCACCTCAGTGACAATGGTGGCGTCTCATCCTTAAGTGTCTTAGAAAGGTGTTGGGCATTGATTCTAAAAGTTTCAGAAACTCTCCCGGAAGGATGGAACACTGTTCTTCCAAGAGATATTCCTGTTGTCTAACAAACTGGTCCAAAATCTCTCATAGTTGTTCAACTGGTGACTGTAGAAGGTCATAGCAAATGATTCACATCATGTTATTCAAACCACTTGATGGCCCTTTGTGCCCTAAGGATGGAAGCTCTGTCATTCTCAAAGAAACCACTCTCATTGAGGTGGAAATGTTCCATCATAGCATAAAGTTGATCACTCAGAACCACTATGTATTGACTGTTCCCTCTAAAGCCTTGATTACACTCCCCTGTAAATGCACACACCAACACAACAGCTGTGGACACTACGGATGCGTAGCTGTTGTTATTCGACTGCTTTCTAGTCCGCTTGGAGTCCGCTGGAAGAGCTCTGTTCTAAACATGCGCTGTAGCTTGTACCTACGTATCTCATGCATGCACTGTCCTTTTACTGCCCTCCCCATCTGGAAAGGTATTTCTATTCTCATTGTATGTACGCAGTGGATTTCTTGGCCTTCAATGCTGATGATGTGCACATAATCTTGTACTGAAGGCTGTGGTGCCTCAAAGAGTGTCAAATATCACTGTGCACCCCTGTGGCCACCCACAATTTGATAAGTGAAAGGAACTCCAAGTTTCAGAGGATGTTACTACAGTGTCCAAGAGAAAACCGCATTAGAGACAGTATCTCAGACCAAGAAAACGCCCAGTGTTCTAGTGTCAGAGCTGGCCACTGCTTTCAGTAATGTGACCGGAGCTGTTGCATAACTAGGGTCAAACACAGGACCTGGATATCCTTGTGAGCGTTCACTGTTATGCTATCGGGAAGCTGTTGCTCTGACTTCTTTTTATCAGAGAGATTCTATACAGATTTAGTGTTTCTGTCCCTATTGCAATAGAAAAACATACCAAGGTCCTGGCAGTTTTTCCACAAACTTTTCCACAAGGTTGCTAAAAAACACATTTTACTGTACCATAAGTTGTTGTACTGAGATAATCATAACACTTGGACAGAATGTTCTGCGTTGAAAACGTAAAAACTGGTTGTCTTGCCTATGGGTGAACTTTTCCCACCTCAAATACACCACAGTGTGTCTCCTCCAGGGCTACATGATTGGTATTCACCCAAATACTTAGTGTACACATATCAGTCTGTGCACATTAGATGATGAGTACCAATAACTGTAAAGCAGGAAACCAAACTATGTCAGTGAGTAATTTCTGAACTCTCATATAAACATAGTTTCCAACTAGCCTCTATAGTTCAACAACATAACAGAACTCTTGACATTGAGTCATGGATTTTGGTTTGTGTGACCGACTCCAAGATTTTCAGCGACCTCTATGAAATATTTCTAGAAAGCCGCAAGCGGAGAGCTGGTTTCCAGTTGGATGCCAGACTGAGCGAGATGTTTGGCTTACCTCAATCCAGTCCTCACACTTCACAACAGTCCTGTCCGCAGCCTGCACTTAGATCTGGAACTGGTTTAGTCTGCACTGGTCAGGGTTGTGGCTCGGTGTCCTCTGTTCCACACTGAGCTTTGTGGTGTTCTGCTAATTATTTTAAACCAGATGATAAAATTCTAAAAGACACTTCTGTGAGGTAAGAAAAAGAAGAAAAAGTCTGTCCTTTGGATCAGCAGGGGCGCCTCCAGAATTTTTTCATAGTGGTGTCCGCATGGGTTTACTGAAAATCCTAAGGTGGCACAAAAACCAAATGCGCTAACTACATTTCTGTCATGCTGTTGTCATATAGACAATAGTAGAAAATTGTGCCAGTATGACAGTTAAGACATCATATACTTTGGTGTGCTGTTTTAAAGGGATAAAACATTGGGGTGGCCAGTGAAGTTCCAAGAGTGGTCCTCTCCATTTAAGGCACCTCTGCAGCTCAATTCAAGGAAGAAAAATACATCCAATCAAACTCCTGAGTGCTCTGTTTATTTTCAATACCATGTGACCTTAGAAGTGTGCAAGTATGGCAATAGTTTTAAAATTTTAAAATTAGACGGAATGTATTGTATCCCTCCTCTTCAAAAAGGCAACTTCAGATTAATACAATATCATTCTCCAGGGCTTTTGACCATTCATGTGATTGAATGAATGAATGATTGAATGAATAAATGAATGAATGAATGAATGCCCTTTATTGTCATTATACAGTGTACAACTAGATTGGAGAGCTTCTCCGATTTTCAGTGCAAGTAAAAAGCAAACAAACAAAAAACAAAGTGCAAAATTGCTCAGTTTCATATAAAGATAAAAAGGGATAAATATATAAAAAGAAATAAAAGATTTAAGAAATATTGCACGAGAGGATGGATATATACATACAGATTATGAATATTTACATACGTTGGGTTAGAGATGATGTGAATAGTGGATATCTGCAGCTGAACTGTGAGTTTTTGTAACTCCAGTTTGAGATATCTACATTTCAATTCTGACTTGTTCAAGATACTTTTAATTCTGCTCAATTCAAGATGTCAACCATGGCCTTTTTACATCTCCTAAATTTCATTTGAGCTGATCAGAATGACTTTGTTTATATCTTGAGCTGGAATTCTGCCGAGGGTCATGTGTTATAGTCGAGTGTTGACTAGCCATATGATGTTACAGAGGCAGCACCCTTTTTAAAGACGATGTGGCACTGCGGCTGTAAAAGCATATGACAAGCTGTTTAATCCTCACGTCAGAGCAGCCGGAGGCCAAAGTTCAGTAAATTTTTACCGACAAGTGACTACTGAATGAAGCTCTTGTCCTCAATAAACTCCTTGCTTATAAATTCCTTCTATTTTATGGTATCTTTTTTTAACAAATATAACTTCTGCTAAAACTGTTCAAATGTTTTCCTGGACCAGCATCCAATAGAAAGTGTTACATGAGCAGCATCATGCACAACAAATCAGGCTAGACATGATGATACAGATATATGTTATTTCATCTTGTCAAAACTGAATGATAGTCAAGATATCTGGAACTAAATTTCTAGTCAGAGTAAAACTATGAGATTTATGTGTTAATTTTGGGGCCACCGTGAAGGAAGTTCCATTTAAAAACTCCAAAAATCTGGCTGTGAATTTACTAGACATTATCTGTAGTTTAACAAAACAGGTTAAATGCATAATATACATAGTTTCTCTTCAAATTACAGCAAGTATCTGTAAAATAACATGATTTTTGCAGATTTAAAAACAGTTAAAAGAGCATCATTTTATGTTCAAATGTCTCTTTCATATGATTGTGTTGCAGTGACACAACACCTTCCAGTCATTCAGGCAGTTACTGTAGCTTCATTCACATCTGTCAGAACAGGTTGAAAGACTTGATGACTTGTTATTAAAGTGGAGCAAATTAGTTTCCCTGTAATATCGGCTGCTCTTGAACAAACATCACATGAAGAGCAGCAATGCAAGCTCAGATCATTTGCCAAACAAAACAAGAATGACAACAGAACAATATAAAATAGAATAAAACTTTATTGATCCCTTCAGTATAAAACCTCAGGGAAATTGTGAAATAGTTAGATTATTATATAACTTATATAAATAATTGTTATATAGTGCTGGTGAAATAAGTGTCACTGAATAAACCAGCGGTCGTTCCACTGGATGAATGAAACAGTGCGCCTTCGTTTATACGGTTGTTTTTAACAAACTGAATTCATGGACTTCCACCGTTATCTTATCTTTTAGCTGACCAGCCTCTCATGGTTGCCAACATCAACAAATATGCAAAGCCGTCTGGATAGTGAGCGAAGTCAAACCAGGACAAGCTGCGTCTCTCTGAGGCCGAGGGACTGAAAACATAATGTATGTAGAAGGCTTTATAAAACCCCTTTAAAGTATTTACTGAATGTTTATTCATGCATTAAAACTTTCACCATTGAGCCACAATATTAAAACCACATATGACTCATAGATTTCTGAATGCGTTTAGATTAAAACTAACATCCTGACAACCAACGTGATTCACTTGATATGCTGCTAGTGCCTGTTTTCATGTTTCTCAGGGATTGAGGCAGACTAATATGTTGGCAGACGGTTGAACTTTAACCAAGATGGTGTTGGATCAGTGTCATTTAAAACGTCAAGACTGGTCACACTGTCTGTTTAGCAATCATCTGGTTTTACATTATAACAGGTGATGCTTGGTACCACATAACAATGTTGGTTTGGGGCTTATTTGTAGTGAAGAGCAACCCTCCTGTTGTGTTGTGGGTCAAATTGATCGGTTTTAAAATAAAAAAAAATAAATAAAAAAAAAATTATAAAATAATGTGGCGAGTGGCGTGGGCGGGCTACTAATAGATTTGCCTAAATAATGGACGAAGGTGAAATAAATGTTGACCGCCACCTGGGCTAAGGTTCACACCCAGGAAACCCACACTAGTCCTGGTTCACTCACAGCAAAGCACACAGGTTGGCAACACACTGGGTGAAACGTGGGTCAACATTATAAAAATTGATTTTATTTTCTTTACAATAGTTAAAATACATGAACAGAATTTAAAATATAAAATTTAACCCACATCCCACAAGGCCGATTCAAAAGGAAGCAAGTCAATGAAAGAAATTAATAGACAACTCAAGAAGCAATTATAAATCCTTCCAAACACATGCAAAATAAAGAAAACTCAAAATACAAAGCATAGCATAGCAAAGCAAAATTACACAAACAAACTAAACAAGGCAACACACAGGTAACAGAAGTAAATATAGCAAATAAAATGAAGCTGAGCTAAGCAAACTTAAACAAAATATAACACATCAAACCAAAATAACACAAAAAAAATATTACAAAGGCGAGACAAAGCAAAGTGAAATGATGCAGGGCAGTCCCAACATGCAGCCACACCTCCAGTCACACATCCATCCATCCATTATCTATACACCGCTTAATCCTCACTAGGGTCATGGGGTGCTGGAGTCTATCCCAGCTGACTTAGGGTGAAGGCAGGGGACACCCTGGACAGGTCACCAGTCTATCACAGGGCTACACTTAGAGACAGACAACCAAGCACACTCACATTCACACCTACGCTGAACCCACGCTGCACGAGGAGAACATGCAAACTCCACACAGAAAGACACCGGGACGCGAACTGGCGACCTTCTTGCTACGAGGCAACAGTGCTAACCACCTGCGCCACCTTGCAGTCACACCGCCGCTGTCAAATACATCTAACTTAATAAAAACAACAACAACAAAAACAACAAATAGATTAAACTAAGTCACAGACTGCTTCCCTACCATTCAGCTGCCTTTGGTTGTCACCTGAGGGACACACGCCGACGTAGCGGCAACAGTAGAGAACACCAAGTTACACCTAACGGGCCGCCGCGAGCCAAACGCACCGGCACGGGGTCCGCGACACATGTGGCTACAGTAAAAGAATACCAGTTCCCAACAGAGCGAGTCAGTGAGGTAAGACGCTGGCGAGGCAGCCACGGCTACGTTACCGGCGTCGCCGGGACTAGAAAGCGAAAGCAAGGCGACCCGGAAGTGGGCGGTCTCAGGGTCAAGAAGCAACAGGCACCAAGATGGACACCGCAGCCTTATAATGAGAGCCCTCTAAATAACACACTCACAGTCGGGGCAGAAATGAGGCCTCATCCTGCCACAATCAGAATAAATTAAACGTGTGTTTATATTCTGATGATTCTGAGAATGAACCAAATGAGGAAACAGCAATTCATATTCCTTCAAGCAAGACATTCACATTAAAACATGGAGAAATACAGTGGTCTTCATTCCCAAATATACCTCAACTGTCTGCAGAAAACATACTGACAGTGCCAGAGCCCACGAGGATGGTAGTGACTCGTGTGACTGACATCACGTCAGCTGTTGAGCTGGTCATGCCCAACTCACTACAGAAAATCATTCTAGAAATGACTCATCTAGAAGGAAGGTGTGTTTTCAGGAAGAAGTGGACGGAGATGGATGAAATGCATTTACATGCATTTTGGGGGGTCCTCATCCTGGCTGGGGTCTATAGCTGAAAGGATGAATAAAAGCCAGTTTGTAGGATGCAGACACAGGCAGGGCTGTATTTCCTGCCACAGCGCCTGTAGAGACTTTTCATGACTCATTTGTCTTGATTTTAAGTCAGCAGGTCAATGTGACCCTGAACAGAAGAGGGTCTGGTGTTGATTTATTTTTATTTTTTTTTAAATCGATGTCATGTAAAACTTTTTTTTTTTTTTAAATATATGTAGGTCTTTCCAGTGTACCAGATAAAAAGTCTTTACGTTAATTTTTTATGAAAAACGAGTGAATTATCCTCATTGAACCGTGATCTGTGAGAGGTAAAAACACCATTGCACTAAATATTGATTGAAATGGTTAGTGATGGAGCTAATAATGAGATATAAATATTTATTAGGATTTTTTGGTTTCTGGCACTTTTGGATAATCAAACATGCCCCTGGTCAAATTGGAACATTATTGTTGTTAAAATGTTGCTGTTCCTGAGAAACGAACATAACAGGAGGGTTAAGGAGACCCCTACTGAGTCTCCAGGACTGAAAAGTGAAGCCAATGTGGAAGTGTGTTAAACAATGACACACAATGACCATCAGGGGGCGACTCCTCTGGCTGCTTCATCAAATCTGATTGTATAGAAGTCTATGAGAAAGTGACCCTATGTCTCCCTTGACATGTGACCTCAGTAAACATATCGAGTTTCTGATCTCAATTGCTAGTTTAGTAAATAATAGACTTAATAGTTTTAAGTCTGCTTCAATTAGCGTAATGCTTATTTTGTGAATTATGGTTCCATTTACAGTAAAACAGACAACACATCAGGGTATGTTTTAGGGTCGGGCAACCATGCGTTTGACAGTTTGCCACTCTATCGGCTTTTACTTGTTTTGTTGGATTTTAAAAGATCCTATGATGACGACAGCCAAATGCCAAGCTCCAGAGTTCCCAAAAGGTAGTCCCCGAACCAATGGATGACATCACAGTGGTGACATCCATTTTTTTTGCTCTCAACGCGATCTGGTGGCAACATGAATGTAAGATGATGCTCACAAACTGTCGCTGATGAATAGCAAGCTTCCCTGCAGGCACCAGTAGGGCTTGACAGGTTGAAAACATTGCGACCACTTGAGAATGTCAGAATATTGAGGTACAAACATCAGGTGAAATGTGTTTTCTGGTGTTTTGTTTTATTACATGCTATCTACAAAACTGACAATTGTACATATGAATAATCTTATATTAAAGTCTTTACTTTCCTCACTAGCTGTGGCCATTTTGAAACAAAAATGAGAAGAATAGAGCTTCAGCAGGAGAAGAGGAGAACTTGGAGTTGAGCATTGAGTCATTCATCCTCAGGCATTTTTCATTTTTTGGCTTTTTAAATTTCCACTCGAAAAACCTCCCCAAATTTTGTCTGTAACAGCTCCACAACTGCAAGGCCAAAATGAACAACCTTAGGCCCTGTGGATAAGAGGCACTTAGGAGAAGTTTAAAATACAATAAGCCTATGTGTGTCCGCCTCAGGTCCGGTTGAGATTTGAAAAATCCCAGCAAAAACTGACATTTTACCTCTGCCTAATCAAAACGGTAAATTAGAGAGAATGAACCGCCTCATAACAATGAATCACTGATGTGACTGAACCGATTCTAAAAATTCTCAACTACAGCTTTACCAAATATGATACAAACAGAAATGAAGCACAGCAGTGACACTTCTACTGGGGTCGCAGGAATACTAGGCGGCCTCTTTAGTTGAGGTACTAAGCTCGACAACCTTTGAAAGAACAGGTACAGATAAAGCAGTTATGCAAACATGGAGTTGGACAGGGACTTATTTTTGGCTGCACTTTGACTCCCTGATTATCAACAACTGCAACTTTTGTAACTCTAATATTTCTTTAAAAATCTGTTTGATATTTCATTGAAATATAAATAGTTTATTAAGTGACAGGTTTGAATTTTGCCATAATTTTTAATAATACAGAACTGTTGGAGCGGTGGTTTTGTCAGTAGGAGGGTGAACGCTGACTTATCATTTTGCTCTTGTTTTTTCAGTTCAGTGTGGTGTTTTTTTTTTTTTAAAGTGCTTTCATAGATATACCTCATCAGAAATATTAAAATGGAGATCTGAACAGTAGAAATACCAGATTTTTGTGCAACTTTTGGAAGCTCCAATGAAAAAAAAAAAAGCCAACTATTGTTGGCTGTCATGCTAAGCTAAGCTAATTATCAAAGGAGGGGATATACTTTTCATTCTCATTTAAGTATTTTATTTCTCTCTGTCTCTTCGCCGGCTGCAGTTGATCCAAAATGGTGCTGCTGGGCCAAAAAACGTGAACATATCACTCCAGTCTTGGCATCTCTCCACTGGCTTCCAAAGGTGACCGAGCCTTTTCAGTGGCAGCCCCCAAACTATGGAACAGCCTACTGCTGGACATTAGGGCTGCTCAGACTGCTGAATCTTTTACGTCTCGGCTAAAGATCCACCTCTACTCGGTGGTTTTCACCTCAATCGGGCGCTGACCTCCTGGATGCATAAGTCTGTAAAGCACTTTGGTCAACCCTGGTTGTTTGTAAATGTGCTACAGAAACGAAATTGAACTTGACCTTCTCTGGTTCTTTTATTTTCTGTTGTATGAAACGCTAAAATTTGCTTATCAGAGGGATGCATTCTATATTTGATTTTGTAAATAATGTGTAAATGAGGGCTGCAAGGCGGCGCAGTTGGTAGCACTGTTGCCTCGCAGCAAGACGGTCGCCGGTTCGTGTCCCGGTGGGGGCACCGGAATCGTTCTGCGTGGAGTTTGCATGTTCTCCCTGTGCAGTGTGGGTTCTCTCCGGGTTCTCCGACTTCCTCCCACAAGTTCAAAAACATGTTGAGGTTAATTGGTGATTCTAAATTGTCCGTAGGTGTGAATGTGAGTGTACTTGGTTGTCTGTCTCTAAGTGTAGCCTTGTGATAGACTGGTGACCTGTCCAGGGTGTCCCCTGCCTTCACCCTGAGTCAGCTGGGATAGACTTCAGCCCCCCACGACCCTAGTGAGGATTAAGCGGTGTATAGATAATGGATGGATGTGTAAATGAGAAAAAATATTTTACAAGAAATGTAATTTAAAAACAGAATTCTTAAAAAAAAAAGAAAAAAAAAACAATCTTGTTGTCATTATGTCTGTTATTATTTAAGTCGTTGTTGGTCATCAAAATAATGGAAGCCATTTTACTAGTCAGGAAAACAAAGATTATATTTAGAAGTACATTTGTAGGGTAAGTACATCTTTAAAAAGCTATATTTTAATTTAGCCAATTCGCCTGTAGCACATATTTGGCATCTGCAAGAAGCTAAACAGCAAGAAAAGTAGTTCAAAATTGGTTGAGTTGTGATTATTGTCACAGTGGACAGATTTCCGACAGGCACCAGGAGGCACAGCTTCCCAGCAGCAATACGACAGCTGCACTGAGGAAATCACACATACAAACCTATGAGTTGCTTTTTCAAAACCAGCTGGATCGTGCTTTCTGTATTTACAACCCATTTCTCGATTTGTTTGCGTTTTGAGGCTTACAGTTCAGCAACCCCAGCAACATTACTCAACACAGCTTTACCGCTGCCAAACCCACGAGTAAGTCCTCACCCTGAAAGCCCTCCCTGTTCCAGTGTTAATGCCCAGGTAACCCAAATGCAGGGCGCTGACCAAGAGTTCAGACGAATAGAAATAGATTTTACTGAAAGCTCTTTGGGAGAATGGAGGTGAAGGGAGATGAAGGTAATGGAGGGTGAACGTGGCTGCCTGAGAGTAGCAAACAAGCTGGTAGAGGAGGCAAAGCAGGGGAGAGGGTAAAAGAGTGAGCGTGGACATAAGGGTGAGGTGCAGGAAAGCTGGTGTCAGGAGAGGCAGGACTAAGGGGAGTGATGCTGGTTGAGCGGCTGGTAAGCACTTAGTTTGGTGAAGCAGGCAAGCAGACGGATAGGTAGCTGACCTGATGCACATTTTGATTTTACAAGCTTTACGCTTCCACTCACGCAGCGTTAGTTACTTTAAACACAATGGATGATGGAACAAGCTTTTAAAAATACAACACGCTGTTAAGGATTAAACCAGCTGCTTCCAACTTTTATGGCTTCTCACAAAGAGCAGTGTGTAGACGGAGTCACATGTCAGACTTCTGTTAGTTAGAGTTCAGTTAATAACTTCACTAAAAAGTGAATTTCC
>NW_007577824.1:480034-485726 GCF_000690725.1 Stegastes partitus
GTTCTTTGGCCTTCACTATTATGTTTTTTGGCCTCCTACCATTTGGTCAATGATAGTATCCACAGTTATCTAAAGTTAGGATATTTTCAAACTGTGTGAAAGGTTGAATCAGGACATGCAGTATTTCACTGAAGCATTTAACTATTGTACATTTTATTGTAGGTAGAATACTAACTCCAAGTAGAATGAAATAAACATGCATATGCAAAGAGATGTAAGTTAATCACAACACATGAGAGCGCTGAAACACTTTTTAATTGCATTTTCAGGTATGAGCAGGAACATTAGATGCACCCAGCCACACTGTAACCACTAAATGAACCTCAAACATTTTATGAACACTTGAAAGTCGTATTTCCAAGTAAAATCTATTACTGTGAGGTTAAGTGTATAGATTTGTTTTACTACCTACACTATTATTACACTTTGAAAAACACAATCCCATTTAGAATTATGCACCTACCTTACCAGCTGTAGCCATATCTGAAGCAAAGATAGAACTCAAACAAAAAGAGGCAGCTGAGAAGGAGGAGAGCTGCTGGACTGTAGATCGAGAAGGAGAACCGGATACTGCTGCTGGATGAGGAGTTCGGCAAACATCCAGATGGGCTGAGACTTTGAGGGTGGAGAAGAGAACTGGATCTGCATTTGATTAAATACTGCTGCTGGATGAGCGGTTATGCAACCATCCAGTTGGACTTTGCAGAGAGTCCAGAGAGTCTGATTAAGATCAGACTCTGGATATTATTGATGATTTAAAAATAAATAAATCACATATTGGTGCTGTTAATGCACAACTTTCTTCCTTTTTTTTTTGTTGCTATGGCGCTGTGAGAGTGGCAGCCAGTTACAGCGGCTCCTACCTACTTTCTGTGTTTTTGGCTACTTACAGCTGTGCGGGAACATTGGAGATGGAGATAGCATTTTTGTTGGTCTTTTCTATGCTTTTTTTTGCAAGTTTTTGGGGTCTGCGTCTGGCGAGCCGTTGAGCCATGGCTCTATTGTTATTACACTTGTGAACAGCTGTTGGCACTGAGCCAGGCCAAGCTACCATTGTGGGAAAGACCGGATATCCCTGATGAGCTGGAGGAAAAGGAGATGTAGGGCAGGAATGAAGCGTTGGATGAAGAGGAGACACTGCAAGCTGTCCATCATCATGGGAAACGTGAGGTCTCTCCCTAACGGGCTGGAAGAGCTAACAGCTAACAGCGCTGACCCGGCTGCAGTGGGAGCATCGGGAGGTCAGCCTCATGTGGTTCACAGAGTCATGGCTGAACGAACTCACTCCGGACTCGCTCGTAACTTTGGACGGATTTCACCTGGTCAGAGCGGACCGGAGCTGAAGGGAGAGTGGTGAGAAGAAAGGCTGGGGACTCGCCATGTATGTGAATGACAGATGGTGTAATGCTGGACACATTAGTGTTACAGAGCAGCGCTACATGAAGGATGTTGAACTGCTGGTTTGCTGCCGTTTTACCTGCCGAGGGAGTTTTCGTAGGTCCTGGCGATTACAGTTTACATCCCCCCTCGGCTGATGCTGCTGCAGCCTGTGAGCTCATCCATAGTTCAGTGTCCCAAACATCACACCGTCAGTCTCTGATCATCATCTCAGGAGACTTAAATCATTCGTCGCTCCCTACCACTCTCCCTACATTCTGCCAGTATGTGGACTGCCCAACCGGAGATGGTAGGGCCTTGGACCTGCTGTGTGTGGACACCAGGATGCATATTACTGTGTTATTTTCTTGTACTTTCTATATTTTTTGATGCTACTGTGGCGTATAAATTTCCCCCAATAGGGAATCAATAACAAAGTATTCTGTTCTACTCAGTGAACCCAGAATGCGGACACAAGACACAGACCCAACTTAGAGACTTAAACAAGTTTATTTACAGAATTCACAGACCAGAAAACACATAGAGCTCAGAAAACCTTAAGGGTTGCTAGTTCTACAACAGAAGCTGCCACTCCTCTGGAACTAAAACTAAAGGCCCCAAAAGTACAACAGTAGCCTACAGGAGCTGGAAAACCAAAACTAAGAATTATTGGCAGAGTGCAGGCAGAGCTTAAGTTGGGGCTACAAGCAGATACGGGTGTGCAAAACAATAGTAGACAGCTGACAGGTGAAACTACAACACTTAGCTGCCAAGTTTCAGGATCTGGTCTAGGCAATCCAAGTCCGGCTGAGATTCTGAAGCTGGAGGCTGGAATCAGGAATCAGGAATCAGGACGAGCAGGGCAGAACAGTTGCAGAGCTGAGCAGAATGGAGTTGGCAGTGGCTGGGCAGAGGTTGTAGACAAAGGCTGGAGCTGACGGGGAAAGGTGGAGGAATCCAATACCCAGCTTGAGCCAGGAGGAGCTGGTTTGGCTGGAGTGGGGCTACGAATCCTCTCGGCTGTGGCAGGAGGAAGACAAGGCTGGAGGCTGGTCAGTGAGCTGGAGGCAGAGGAAACCAATGCTAGCCAAGGCAGATTTTGGAACTACTAACATTCACCAGGAGGCCTGAGCGGTTTAGGAGAGTCTACATTCTGGCGATGAGCAGACGTCTGAACCAGGCTTAAATAGCAGGGCTGGATAATTGAGTGCAGGTGACTCAACCTCCATCACAGCTGTGTCCACTCCTGTAATCGGCACTTACTCAGCCAGAGCCACGACCACATCCAGAGAGAGGAAGAGGTAGAGAGAGAACAGGGCTGTCAACCAGTCAGGGGCAGGAGCAGTGGTCCTGACAGCTTTATTTGAATGATGGTGAAAGTTCCATCAACACTTTGCGACTCAGTCTACAATAATACATACAAGCCAAGTGCACAGTTAACCCCTACAGCTGTAGCCCAGGTTATATGTGACTGACCAGTAAATGAACAGCAGCAGTGCTAAATGAACAGCCTCAGCATGCAGGCTGATTGTTATAAACGGAGGATGAAGATTTGTGCAACATATTGTTGGACAGGAGTGGAGGCAACAGGCATTTAGTGAAATAAGACATCCTTACTTTGGAGCTGATATTTTTTTTGTAACATCAGTTCAATGGGACAAATGGCACAGCTGCATCTCCAGAGCTTGAGCCACCGTTCAACTCCCCTCAAACTGCACACTAAAGAACTTTTCTGCCACAGAATATGTGACAGTCTAATAAAGTGATTGTTATGTGTCATTTAGACAAAATTCAATGTTTCATACAGCTCCAGTCGGGCACATCTTCAGGAAGTTCTGTGTGCTGCAGGAATAAAAAGTTGCATCCACAGCATCCGCACCCTGTAAAGAGAAACTTCCCCAAAAAAACATCCCCCGCTCTCTGGATGTCAGTACTTTTCCTTTGTCTTAACTACAGGGGGGTGGTATTTTTATGGGTGTAAAGTACTGATAAGTGTGTGTGTGTGCAGCCACATTCCTTCTAACTGACCTTCCTTAACCTCCCTGAGTTTGATCTCTTTGACCTGCTTGAATCTTTCTTTCTCCTTCTTAGGATCAGCACGACTCACACACTGATACACATTAAATGATGCAAGTGTCCATTATAAGCCATCAGTGCTTTCACAAAATTAAATATTCCAACATGACCAAAATCATTTTTTATGTTTTAGCATGAAAAAAATATCATGTTGGTTAAAGAGCTTCTACATACTGTTGTATGAACCATTACAGTCAATACACCAGTATGTAGAAGCTCTCTAACCGGACACTTGCTGCTCATCTAAGTGTTTAAATGTCAATGTTGCTTGAACATTCTTGTCTTTACGTTCCCGAAATCTATGTTTTTTTTGCATATATCTGCTGACATACATTGTGTATTTTATGTTTTGGTTAGCCTCTGTGTGTGTGTGTGTGTGTAAGAGAAACTAACAATGATGGTTGCGTGCAGTATGGGATGAACTTCTTCAGGGAAAAACAGTAATATAACGAAGACGATGTTTCCACAGAGTAACGTGTGACAGTGTTTGATTTCAAACTCACTCAGGCAGGAGGAGACGACACACTGAGGACTTTACTGAACTACCAGATTGTGTAGATATTTACTCCTCAACAATGCAGTTGTTACCATTTCTGATACAAAAAATAAACCTAAAGTGAATTTACTACTTAATATTAGTCTGTTGTTATTCTGAGACTGTTGAATAGAATTTATTATTTATTTAAGTGTTATACCAGCAGAGACCTTTGTTACATAAATAAATAAACGGATTGAAGTACTGACAAATGTGCTACTGTTAAAATATAATACATGTTGTATGAAAAAAGTGTAAAAGAGTACATCGTATTGTGGTAATGTCTGTGTTTTTACTACACCGGCAGTGTTTGGGGGAAATTTGTTGCTAAGGCAACCCTGTTAGCGTTTGAGAACGAGTGTACGTGGTTTTATTACTTTAAGCTGATTGGATATTGCTAAAATCTCCCTTTTTGTTTGGCAGCACTGCTCAGTTAAAACCTGTCAGATGAGAATAATAATGTTGACGATTGTTGACAGTATATATTTAAATTTAGTTCAATTCACAACATGGCAGAGTGTTAAATGAAGTGATTACTCAACTGCCCTTTGTTGTTATTTAGCAATAATAGTAAACTTGTATTTTGTTCTACTCTAGTCTAACTAGGCACTTTAGACATGTCAGGTTTTACATTTCTGCACAGGAAACACAAACAGTGTGAAGTGCCCTGTAGAAATAGTGATATAAATAGTTTATCATAGGTTATCATGACTGCACTAGCACCAAAGAAGTCCAAAGTCTTAGATAAAAGACAACAGGCAGTTCTTAGCAAATACACCCTCCCTGGATTTTAAATCTTCAGTCTTTGTAACAAATATTGACAAAATGTGGAAACTCGAAAACACACCCTTAATATAACACCTATAAGAAAAACTCAAAAGAACTCAAGTCAATTGATTTGAGCTGATAGTGAACGTTTACAATAAAATAAAGCTGTATCATGTTTCCACACCTCTGTTTGAAGGGTTAGGGTTAGAAGTTCAAACATGTACAGCACCTATAGCACCTATACACATAAGCTGGAGCTGCTGGAGAGGTATAGTTAGAACAAGCTGTTACAAAGACATTGCCTCAATCTTTTGTAATGGTGAAGGAGCTGAAAAGAGATCTCATCAAAAACTGACACAATCCAGTAACACTGGAGGTCAGTTCTTTACTTGTCATTTAAAAAAAAAAATGCAGCTTTACAGTGCAAGTACATTTTCAGAACAATTTATCAAACTTAAATGTGCCATTTAGAGCCCAGTTTGCCTGCAGGGATGTTGAACATACAGCACAAAGTTTTACCTGATTAGACTTGATGAGTATATTAATTTATGAAACATGAGTCATCCAAAACAACAGGGTCAACTCTTTTCTTAGCTGAGAAAATTTCAAAAAGTCGCACTTTTGGAAACAGGATCCTTTGTGAATTTGGCCCCTGGCTGCTGTCTGGGTGAATAAAGAAACTGTGACAGTGAGTCAGTAGCGACCCAACAACAAATCTTTGCCCTGCGACCCCCTGAGGGGATTAATCCGGCCATGAAATTTACACATCCTTGTGAAATGTTAAATAAAACTTAGTTTTGAGTGTGAGATATCCATTGATCTGTCCACCCATCCATTATCTGTACAACACTTAATCCTCACTAGGGTCACGGGGGGCTGGAGTCTATCCCAGCTGACTCAGGGTGAAGGCAGGGGACACCCTGGACAGGTCACCAG
>NW_007577824.1:491256-499155 GCF_000690725.1 Stegastes partitus
AATAATTCACCCGCCACAGAAAAAACACACCAGGAATCAGAATTGTGGCACAAAACAAGGAAGAAGAGCATTAACACCACACTGCCTGAGTGATGAGCTGAAGGATGTGGTGACGAGCAGATGGAAAACAAGGGCTGAAATACTGCAGAGATAATGACTAGATAGGAGACAGGTGTGTCGGCTGATGATCAATCAGGAGACAGAGGAGCAACACACACATAACACACACACACATGAACACACAGACAGAAGGACAGACGGATGAGGGAACACAGCAGCCGTGGCCAAGACTGTGACACTTGAATTATTATTAATTACATTAGAACAAAATAACAAATGACAGCTAGTGTATTCATTTAAGATCCCATCGCTCAGAGTCTGACGCTGACTGAGGATATCGATCTTCAGAGTCTTCATGGAAAAGGGGTTTACTGGAAAAGGTTCATGCTCATATGGTTTTTAACTTCATATTGAACTGAAAATACAGAGTCCTTTGTGGGGAAAAACGATCCTGGATCTCATCCTGAGAAGAATAGCATCAACACTCCTGCCAAGCTCAGTAACCACTGATATCAAGAGGCTGATCTGTGTGAATCTGGTCTAAACCCAAATGAAAAGAACACTTTTGTCACACAAAACGCAATGTTGCACAGAATTTAGCAATGCAGTATTTGGAAAGATTTGAATGCGGTTGCCATGACTCTACACAACAGAACACAAACACACAAGACACAGAGATAGTTTAGATTGTTTATTTTGCTTGGGTTCTTTAGCTCTTGCTTATAGGAATGATGACAATCATGATTATTCCAATCACAATTTGCATACAATCCACAAAAGATTGTTTTGAGGATATATTTGGCATGATCTGAATGATCTTGGATCTGAGCTGAACCATCAATGAAAGCAGCACGACGGTCCTATTGTGGAGCAACACTCAGAACTGTCCGGATGCTGTAGAACAAAAACAAAATACAAATTTCAAGACTTGCAGTTGTGAATTTTCTAATTATGCAGCTAGTTAGTAAATGATGAATGATAGTGGAGTATAGGAGTATACCATTTGCCATGTTTCATCAGTTCAATGGCGTTGTTGACCTGGGCCAAGGTCATGTTGTGAGTGACGAACTCATCCAGCTTTATCTTCTTGTTCAGGTAGGCTTTGACCATCTCGGGCACACCGTCCTTACTCTTAAATCCTGAGTCACAAAAAAAAAAAAAAATGCACATAAAGAAATTTGAACAAACAGTCTGATCTTACTGTATGGTGGAATGAAGGCAAAGATAGAGCTGAGAGCTTCCTGGGTACTATCACAACACAAGCACCACCTATCTGGGTAGTATGAGTTGAGACCAGACCATTCTCTTACATTAACAGTAGTGTGTAGAATGGTCTGGTTGCACTTCATTATCATTCTGCTATACAGTGGTAAAATGCTGTGTCATGGTTGTGTGTCTTCAAACCCATCCAAGTTGTCTTGGTTGGGGCGAAGAACAGGATGCACTGACAGTACTTAAAATAGTGACTGGGGAAATGTGTTGTTGAAACATTTACTAGCAGGGAGGGGAGCACTGCAATTTTAAAAAAAGATAATTCACTAAAAAAAAGAAACTAGTGTGTGAGGTTGCTGCCCAGATGTTGTTGTGTCCTGCAATATGAGGGTTTTGAAATGGGTAACATGAAACAAGCGAAAGAAAAATGCACCACAGATGAGTTTGATTAACTTGTTTCCCTGGTCTCCTCCAGACATCACAGTAGTACCTATGTTTATCCTTTGAATACTGTGTAATTGCCAGCCTCCCCTTCTTAGTTACCTTTCCATTCTCTTCCTTTTCCTGTTAATTTGGTCTTAATGTTGTACCCCTTGCTTAGTTTCTTTGAGTAAAACTCTTTCTTCTCTAATTGTCTGGCCTCCTCGTCCTCATTGTTGTCTGTGCATGGGGTCACTACGTGGGCTGTGACAGTTTGTCTCACCTCCAAACAGGGATCCCTTCCATGTACGTCCAGCGATGAGCTGAATGGGACGGGCAGCAAAGTCATGCATGTCTGTCCAGCCAACGATTACAGCAACACCCCAACCTTTGACACAAGCCTCCAAAGCACTGCGCTGGATGGAGAAACAGCACAAAGTCAGTGGACTCGTAAACACAAGTGTTTTGTTCTAAAATATATATAAACACGTCTGCCTCACCATGACTCCCACATTGCCGCAGCATTCCAGGGAGTAGTCCACTCCCCCATTGGTCATCTCAGACAGCACTTCATTGATGGGTTTATTGTGATCTTTGGGGTTCACAAACTCGTTAGCGCCAAAGACCCTGGCCTTCTCGAACTTCTCTGGATTGATGTCAATAGCTATAATCCTCTTTGCTCCTGCAACATAGCAGCCCATGACTGCAGCCAGACCCACAGCTCCCAGACCGAACACAGCGCATGTGGATCCTGGTTCAACCTGAAGAGAAAGCGACGAGGAGTTGGACTTTTCATTCCTCTGTACAGTGATAAACACTAAACCTCCCCAACTACCCTGGAGCCACGGACCCAATGTTTCAGGTCAGATTCTTGACCTTACAAATATGTGATGTGGGTATAAACACATGTTAAGGGACCATCCAGCGGTCAAACATACACACCTGAGCAGTATTAACTGCTGCTCCATATCCAGTGCAGACCCCACAGCCGAGGAGACAGACTTTGTCCAGGGGAGCTGCAGGATCAATCTTGGCCACAGCAATCTGGTTCATCACAGTGTACTCTGAGAAGGTGCTGGTTCCCATAAACTGCAGAATCTTCTTCCCCCTACAGGTAAACCTGGAGTCTACTGATGACATCACATCGTAACGATCAGCAGCCCTGAACAGAAAATGTATGACAGTGATTAGAAATGTTTACATTGCATTGCTCTGCACAATCTGTACCATTTTTAGACAGTTGTTTTGTGTATATAGCGAGTCCTACGCCACACGTTGAGACATGGTGCTTAAATGGTTGATACGCCACCAAACTAGTCTCACCATCCATGTTCACACTGGTTGGTCTTTGGACTCTTACAGAAGCGACAATCTCCACACTGAGAGATGAACAGAGGGATGACTTTGTCTCCTGAAAAAACAAATTGACACATCAAATGAACTTTAGACTAACTTACAACAGAACAAATGGAAACAAGTTTTTCTTTAACTGGACTGAGTTGCACAGTCTTTGGTCGACTCATCGCCTCGTCTTACACAGAGACAAATGAAACAGGTTGAAGCTGACCTGGCTGAAATTCGGTGACACCTGGACCAACGCTTTCTATGATGCCACCTCCCTCATGGCCAAGGACTGCTGGGAACCCATCCTTATTCTTACCCTCAAACAAGTGGTACAGGTCTGTGTGGCACACCCCAGTTGCCACAATCTGCACAAAAGACAACAAACACACAATGAAAACACAGAAGAATCTTTTGAACACATGCATATTGAGCCTTTTGTGTAGCTTTATTAGTTATATTTTGCTGACAGAGGTGAAGACTTTCCAAAACCTAAAGATTTGAAGTGTAACAAATGGACTGAACTCTGTCTTTAGCTGTTCTATTTTAAGATGCTAATGTTAGTATGGTCAGCCAAATACCGAAAGTGTTACACCCTAAGCTAAAAAGCATTTCAATACTGAAATACCTCTATAACTTCTATCTTAGCGGTCAATGTCTCTGTCCTGATCTGTCATGGATTTTGGGGATAAAATTTAAAGGTTAAGAAAAGCTGACCAGACATAAGAAACCTGCTTTTGTCTACTTGTCTACAACAATTTGTGTTACATCTTCTTACACTTGCAAAAACAGTGACATTTTAACTTCAGCTTGGTCCACAAAAGAAAACATATGAGGCTCTTATGACTCTAAATTTTTCCATCTACATTTACTTCTAATTGGCTTTTATGAGTAATCATATTGTTTTGTTCTTTTTTTGTGCCCCTTCCTAACTAAAGGCAGATCTAAACTAACCAAGGAAACTTTTCCATTTATATTCAGAGGAGACACTGCAATCCAAGAAAAAATGTAATTAATAGGTATCTTCCTTAGTTTTGCATTTAAATACGGAAATTATCTATTATCAACCAAAATTTGTACCATTCGTATACTTTTCTAGAATCTGAGACAAACAGAAGGTACGTGTGCTTTGATAAGTAGTCAGGGAAGAAACCCACCCCACCATGACCTCCACTGATACGTTTAGTGATCTGCTATATTGCTCCTCATGCCTCCCACAGCCTGTGATTGAGAAGTCAGAGCCCCAGCCAGCATATTAGCGGGGTTATCTAGTGGGCACCTCCTTTCACTGATGTTTCAACCTCGCTGTCCTGTTTCTGCTGCCTATCATTTCCACCGTTGAGATCAGAACTTCCTAAACTGACAGTGGCCACATCAACCTAAGGTACAGACTGTAAACACCATAGCTTTAGCTTGCCCGGGAGTCCTGACTTCTCTCTCTTTCCTATCCCCTCTGCAATGTCTTCTCTCAACTGTTCTATCCGATAACTATCCTTTAGGTCCCCATTACACCACCGACCCAAACTCTAGCTTTTCCCTAATGGATGGAATTTCATCCTCTTCTACATGAAACTTCCTCTCAGTTAACTTCCCCCAGGACAATAAGAGGCTCCTCAACTTACGAGGAGTAATCTTCATTCTAGTCCATTTGAGACTCTCATTTAACCTCTTTAGTAACCTTTTTTGTACATGGCACTGTTGTGGTTACCAGTACCATGTCATCCATGTAGGCACTACAAGGTGGGAGCCAAAGCCCATCCAACCACCGCTCCCCACCCACTTTGAAGTTCTAATAATGACCTCCATTATTATAGTACACCCTGCCATAATGTGGAGTTGTGAAACCAGCCGTACCTACACACATTCTAACATCTTGGAAATATGCCTTCACCAGATTCAAAACCACCCCTGGGACTTTAAAAAAGTCAAAAGTCCTCCAAATGAGGCTGGGTGGTACTGAACTGAACGCATTGGCCAGGTCTAAAAAATACCACATATAGATCTTTTATCTGTGGCTTAGCTGCCTGAATCTGGTGCCATATCACATTGATGTGTTCTATGCACCAAGCAAAACCTAGGATTCCTGCTTTCTGCACTGTAGTAACTATGAAGTTATTCCTCTCTAAATGATTATAATTTTCTAGGGATATAATCCTAAACTGGCATACATTTGAAGACTCTTTCTCCTTGGGAATTAGGATTCCCCCCGGCTCTACACCAAGCCTTTGGAATGACTCTACAAGAATCTAAGAACATCAGGCGCGCTTTTAAAAACTCAGTAGGGGACTCCATTCAGCCCTGGGGCTGAAGATGCCTTTGCGCGCCTTACTACAGCCCCTACCTCCTTCCACCGAGCTGGTCTAACATCTATGGGATCCTCTATCTCTCCAAGCAATGGCATGTCAGAAGGAAGGCCCATGTCTTTATACTTCGTTGGGTCTGAGTGTGTCTTTTTTAGGACTTAAATCTGAACACTGGGTAAAGCCAGCTTCAAAAATCTTGTTTCATTTTATTGACATATGCAAATGAGGTGTTACCTCACATAAAATGTACAAATGTCCATGAATGTGAAACAGATGTTATGGAAGCAAAATTGCCCAAAATGAGGAAACAGTGTTTTTCCTGTGGTTTCTTTCCTTTACCATTCTAATTGTGACTGAATGTTGATAAAAAATTCAGTTGTGTATTGTGTTTGTTTGTGGTATATCCGCCTTTTCACCACCTCGACTACACTTTTTGGGAAATACCTACAATTTCTAATCAATAAAGTCCTACGACTCAAATATCTCACTAATCAAAAAGCCATCATTCACTAATTCTTACACATAAACACAGTGAAAAATCTTCATGTGTGGATGTATGGGCATTGTTGCGGACATCTCTCACCTTGATGCGGACCTCGTTGGCCTGAGGTGGAGCCACTTCAATCTCCTCAATCACCAGAGGCTTGTTGGGCTCCCAGGCCACTGCTGCCTTGCACTTGATGACCTACAGGAGCAGTGATACCGGCATGAAATTTCACATTTTTGGGTGCTGCAGTGGTTTAACTAAACCAGGGTGGCACTCTGGGAAGATGCTATGAAACACTCCAAGCACCCATTCAGACAACATATGCTGAGTTAAGCTGTGGATAAAAACGTGACTTCCCTGATGCTTCAATGTCAAAGCAAACACTCATTTAAAGGCAATAAACTGACTGACTTGCATTTGTTGATTACATGTACACAGCACAGTAAAGAGTACACTGTCTTACATACTGTTGGCCCCAATAAACATCATAGAAAACACAACAGTTTAAGGTCCATGTGTGTTATCTGGAAAACCTTTAATTTGATAAAACAGTATGACTTAGTGTAGGGTTGGCACATTTACTATTACTGAGTAAATCATTTGTTGCGGTTGAGTCTCTGCTGGGAGTTCTTTGGCCTTCACTATTATGTTTTTTGGCCTCCTACTATTTGGTCTTTGATAATATCCACAGTTATCTAAAGTTGTCAGGATATTTTCAAACTGTGTGAAAGGTTGAATCAGGACATGCAGTATTTCATTGAAGCATTTAACTATTGTACATTTTATTGTAGGTAGAATACTAACTCCAAGTCGAGTGAAATAAACATGCATATGCAAAGAGATGTAAGTTAATCACAACACATGAGAGCACTGAAACACTTCTTGATTGCATTTTCAGGTATGAGCAGGTACATTAGATGCACCCAGCCACACTGTAACCACTAAATGAACCTCAAACATTTTATGAACACTTGAAAGTCGGATTTCCAAGTAAAATCTATTAGTGTGAGGTTTGCTGCATAGATTTGTTTTCTTACCTACTTTGCTTGAGTTTGCAATATTATTCCTTTAAAACAAGTAAAATTTTGCACCTACCTTACCAGCTGTAGCCATGTCTGCAGCAAAGTTAAGACTCAAAAAAAGAGAGAGGAGTTGAGAAGGTGAAGAGCTGCTGGATTGCAGATCGAGTAGGAAAACTGGATCTGAATTCGATGCTTAAATACTACTGCTGCTGGGTGGGGAGTTGCGCAAACATCCAGATGGGCTGAGACTTTGACAGTTTATGATTGTGGTTGGACAATGATGACTGTAAAAGATGAAAGGAAAGAAAGAAAAAAAGGGAAAAGAAAGAGAGACATACAGACAGAACCATTGTTATCATTTCTGTCTTTTTTAATATTTTTTTTTGGCCTTTATTGGATAGTGTAGTGAGAGAGAGACAGGAAAGTAGGGAGGACATGT
Organism: Stegastes partitus; assembly: GCF_000690725.1. NCBI lineage: Eukaryota > Metazoa > Chordata > Actinopteri > Pomacentridae > Stegastes > Stegastes partitus. The sequence continues at coordinate 498,541 of NW_007577824.1, forward strand.
GGGAAAGGGTCATGAGCGGGATTCGAACTCATGACCTCCACATTGGGGCTGTAGCCCTGCACATGGGACGCCAGCTCAACCAGGTGACCTATAGCGGCGCCCTCTTTCTTTTTTTTTTAGATCAGTTCTTAGTGCTGTTGATGCACATTTATTTGAATGATAGCGAAAGTTCCATCGACGCTCAGTCCACAATAATACATACAGGCCAAGCGCACAGTTAATCCTTATAGCTGTAGCCCTGGTAATATGTGACTGACCACGTTTGACAGTGTTTTTTGAAGAGCAAAATTTTCCAGCAAATTAAAAGCAGCAGTTGCTGAATGAACAGCAGAAGGTCTGTGCGACACATTTTTGGACAACGTTAAACTCTTGTGAGCCGCATCTTCTCTCTCATTGCTCAGTTTGTACATCCTCGATTCCCCTCTCCTACCAGAGATGTAAGCTGAGGAGTCGAAGAGGAGAGCTGAGAAAACAGGAGTGGAGTCAATGGCCATCTAGCAAAATAAGGCATCCTTGCTTTGGAGCTGTAATTTCAGCGTAACATCAGTTAACTATGAAGTATGGCACAGTGGCACCTCCTGTCCATCGTTTAGTTAAAAACATGTCACATCAGAA
>NW_007577824.1:503226-512444 GCF_000690725.1 Stegastes partitus
CATCAGGAGAGCATGAGATATACTTTTTGAAAAGTATTATCACTTCCATTAGAACAAAATAACAAATGCCTGCAAGTGTATTCATTTAAAATCACATCGGTCAGAATTCGAAGCTGGCTGGGGTCGATCTTTAGGGTCTTTATGGAAAAGGGGGTTTACAGGAAAAGATTCATGGTCATATGGTTTTTAACTTTTTATTGAACTGTGGAAGAAAGCAGTCAAACATTCAGAGGCACTAATAGGGAAAAATTCTGGATAAAGAATAGCTACAACACTCCTGCCAAGTTCAGTAACCACTGATATCAAGAGACTGATCTGTGTGAATCTGGTCTAAACACAACTGAAAAGAACACTTTTGTCACATTAAACAATGCATCACTGAATTTAGAAATGCAGTTTCTGTAAAGACTTCAATGGATCATTTATTAATGATATAAATTATATAATCCAAAGAGTGTTTTGAGTATATCTGGCATAATTTAAATGATCTTGGATCTGAGCTGAACCATCAATGAAAGCAGCACGATGATCTTATGGTGGAGAAACACTCAGAGCTGTCCGGATGCTATGAAAGAAAAACCAAAACACAAATTTCAAGACTTGCAACTATTATTTTTCCAATTTATGCAGCTGGTTAGTAAATGATGAATGGTGGTGGAGTATAGGAGTATACCATTTGCCGTGTTCCAGCAGTTGAATGGCGTCGTTGATCTGGGCCAAAGTCATGTTGTGAGTGATGAACTCATCCAGCTTTATCTTCCCGTTCAGGTAGGCTTTGACCATCTCAGGCACACCTGTCTTCATCTTATATCCTGAGGCACAAAAAAACATAATGAACTTAAAACAAATTGTCTGATCTTACTAATGGGTGGAATGATGACAAAGATAGAGCTTTGTGGCTACAGAGACAGAGCTGAGAGCTTCCTGGGTACTGTCACAACACAAGCACTATCTGACTGGGTAGTTGGAAGGCCTTTGATCATTCTTGCATAGCCAGACCATTCTCTTGCACTGGCAGTACTGTGTAGAATGGTCTGGTTGCACTTCATTATCATTCTGCTATACAGTGGTAAGATGCTGTGTGACGGTTGTGTGTCTTCAAATCCATTGCAGTTGTCTTGGTTGGGACGAAGAACAGGATGCACTGACAGTATTTACTTAAGATAGTTATTGGGGAAATGTGTTGGTGGAGGTAAGCACTGCTATTAAAATAGATCATTTATCCCAAAAATTAAAAATAAACAAATAAAGGATCACTGCACAGTGCTATTGCATGACAAAACTTTAACTTTTCAGTGTGTGAGGTTGCTAACCAGATGTTGTTTCCTGCAATATTGGGATTTCAAATCGGTAACACATGGGCTAGGAAGGGAAAAATAAATGTGAAAGGTTTATGGCCAATGGCAGGATTATACTTGAAGCCTACATGTGATGGGTCAGACTAATCGGAAATAAACAAGAGAAATGCAGGACTGGATGTGCTTGATTAACTTTGTGCTGTGGTTCCAGTTGTTTCATGTAGTCTTCACTCCAAGATATGGCAGAGCCAAGTCAATCAGTCTGATCCAGTTCAGTGTAAAGCAACTGGTAACCGGAAGGGCCACAAGGTGGGGCGGTGGTTAGTATTGTTGCCTCGCAGCAAGAAGGTCGCCGGTTCGCATCCCAGTGAGGACATTCAGGATCTTTCTGCGCAGAGTTTGCATATTCTCCCCGTGCAGCGTGAGTGTGGCCCTGTGATAGACTGGTGACCTGTCCAGGGTGTCCCCTGCCTTCGCCCTAAATTGGCTGGGATAGACTCCAGCCCCCCCGCGACCCTAGTGAGGATTAAGCGGTGTATTGATAATGGATGGATGGATGGATCATGGAACCACAAATGTTACAGTGCACCTTTCCTAATGTGGCAAATACATCTTGGGTGCCTTTCCCAGTCCTAAGCCGAATCAGCTAATATTGTGATGTGAATAAAATGATTTGGGACTAACATCCAATAAACAATGACCAATGATCACAGTAAGGACAGTCACATTAGTTGGTGTAGATGATTATGTTTGTCTCACCTCCTAAAAGGGATCCCTTCCATGTACGTCCAGCAATCAGCTGAAAGGGACGGGCAGCAAAGTCATCTTTGTTGGTAAAGCCAACGATTACAGCAACACCCCAACCTTTGACACAAGACTCCAAAGCACTGCGCTGGATGGAGAAACAGCACAAAGTCAGTGGACTCATAAACACAAGTGTTCAGTTCTAAAATATATATAAACAGTGTGCCTCACCATGACTTCCACATTCCCAATGCACTCCAGGGAGTAGTCCACTCCTCCATTGGTCATGTCAGTCAGCACTTCACTGATGGGTTTATTGTGATCTTTGGGGTTGACAAAGTCAGTAGCACCAAAGACTTTGGCCTTCACAAACTTCTCTGGCTTGATGTCAACAGCTATAATCCTCTTTGCTCCTGCAGCTTTGCAGCCCATGACTGCAGCCAGACCCACAGCTCCCAGACCGAACACAGCACATGTGGATCCTGGTTCAACCTGAAGAGAAAGCGACGAGGAGTTGGATTTTTCATTCCTCTGTACACTGATAAACACTAAACCTCCCCAACTACCCTGGAGCCACGGACAGAATGTTTCAGGTTAAATATCTGACTCAACAAATAATTGGTGACACATATGCAATAATATTAATGCATGTTAAATGTAAATACCTATTGGACCATCCAGCGGTCAAACATACACACCTTAGCAGTATTAACTGCTGCTCCATATCCAGTGCAGATCCCACAGCCCAGGAGGAAGACTTTGTCCAGGGGAGCTGCAGGATCAATCTTGGCCACAGCCATCTGGTTCATCACAGTGTACTGTGAGAAGGTGCTGGTTCCAAAAAACTGCAGCACCTTCTTCCCCTTACAGGTAAATCTGGAATCTTCTGATGACTTCATGGAATCTGTATTCCTGAAGAAAAAATGTATTACAGTGATTAGAAATGTTTGCATTGCATTTCTCTGCACTGGATAAAAGCGGTGCCATTTTCAGAAAGTTGTTTTATGTACATAGTGAGTACTATGTCACACATAGAGACATGGTCCTTAAATGGTTTGTGCATCACCAAACTCGTCTATAACCCTATGAGCACATCTTGAATGAATGAAATAAAGAGATGAGAAATAAAAGCCCTCACCATGCATCTGCACACTGGTTGGTCTTTGGACTTTTACAGAAGCGACATTTTCCACACTGAGGGAAAGGCAGAGGGATGACTTTGTCTCCTGAAAGACAAAACCAAGTTGACATGTTAAATGAACTAAGTAACTAACTAACTTACAAGAATACAAATGTGAAACGGTTTCTTCTTAAACCGGACTGAGTTGCACAGTCTTTGGTCTTCTCATTGCCCCGTCTTACACAGAGACAAATGAAACAGGTGAGGTTGGAAGCTTTAACTGACCTGGCTGAAATTCAGTGACACCTGGACCAACACTTTCTACGATGCCAGCTCCCTCATGGCCAAGGACAATTGGAAAGTCATCTTTATTCACACCCTCAAACAAGTGGTACAGGTCTGTGTGGCACACCCCAGTTGTCACAATCTGCACAAAAGACAACAAACACACAACGAAAACACAGACAATTCATTTCAACAAATGGATATTGTGTCTTGTGTATATCATTTACTCAACCCTTACTGTGAACAGGTAAAGTTTAGACAGAGGTGCAGGCTTTCCAAAACGTAAAGATCTGAAGTGTAATGAATGGATTGAATTCTGTCTTTAGCTGTTCTAATGTAGGATGCTAATGTCAATATGTTCAGCCAAATATCAGCAGAAGTGTTACATCCCAAGGTAAGGAGCATGTCCACAGTGACCTATGCCTAGTGCTTCATCAGAGTGTGTTGGCTAACATCTCCGTCCTTATTTTTCATGAATTTGGGGATAAAAAATAAATTATAAAAAGGTTGCTGACCAGAACTGAAAAGTCTGCTCGATTTGCGACAACAGTGATATTTTAAGTAGGGCTGGTCCAAATAGAAATTTCTGTTCTCCGGATACCTGGCCCAATAAATGGCCAATATCCCGAATAGTTGGGAGGGTAGTGGTTGGTGAGTATTCGTTCCGGTGAGGGGCGGGACGCACAGGCAGCGTTTGGTTACTGAACCCAGTTTAGGTGTTTAGGCTAGCGGTCACAGTACCGCTTCCACGGCGGCCGGGGGGGAGGACGAGTGTTAGCTGAGTATTCAGGCCAAGGAATGGGGGCTGGTGCTGCTGAGTCTGACGGGCAGCAGTGAGCGGGTGTTCCCATCATCAGTGTCGGCGGTGGCAGCGACTACTGCAACTCCAGTAAGGAGTTTCAGTAGTCGATGTGTGATAATATGACAGCTTGTACCAGGAATTGTGCTGCATGTTCAGACAGGAAGGGTCTGATCTTCCTGATGCTGTACAGGGCAAATTGATACGACCGAGCAACAGAGGCCACATGAGCCATGGTCATCAATCATGACACCCAAGTTTCTGGCAGATTTTGTGGGTTTGAGTTGAGTTGATTCAAGCTCAGTGTTGATTTCTTGTTGTATGGAGGGACTAGCTGGGATGACAAGGAGCTCAGTCTTGGAGAGGTTGAGTTGAAGGCAACATTTTTCATCCATGCCAAGATATCTACAAGGCATAATAAGATCCGGGCAGAAGAGACAGTGTGGTCATCTGGGGGTAACGACAGAAAGAGCTGGGTATCATCAGCATAGCAATGGTATGAGAAACCATGGGTGTGCATTATTGCACCAAGTGAGGTTGTGTATATTGAGAAGAGGAGGGGGCAGAGCACTGAACCTTGAGGAATCCCTGTGGATAGGCTGTGTGGCTCGGACACTTTTCCCTTCTGTGATACTCTGAAGTATCTCCCTGAGAGGTAGGAGATGAACCAGCGGAGGACAGATCCCGAGTTTATTTCCCGCCTGTCACGTTAGTCTTGCTTAGTTTATTCTTTGTAGAGCTCCTGACCATACGTTAGGATTGGAATGTAGATGGTCCAAGCTGCCTGTCCATGTTATGCTCCATTTTCCTGTCATTCATGGACAAGGTCCCAAGTTACTTACACCCCTTCGCTTTCGGAAGCAACTCCCCGTCAACTCAGAGAGCATCCACTGGTTTCTGGCAGAGAACCACAGCGTTGGCCTTGGACATGCTGACTAGCATCCCAGCTGCTTTACACTTGGCTGCAAACCGCTTCAGTGCGTGCTGATGGTCGTGGTCTGATGAAGCCAACAGTACCATGTCATCTGCAAAAAGCAGCCGCCCTGTAGGCTGTGGCTCAGGTTGCTACCTATGGCAGGCAGGCATCTTGCAGCTCTTTCACCATTGGTGCAATAATGTATGGATGAATGAGAAACACATTATAAAGCACTCTGAGTATCAGTAAGGTAGAAGGGAGCTATTTAAGTGCGGACCATTTACCGCTTACCAGTCATAACCAACATTAAGACAAAGACAGAGCAAGTTTTCATCCATTTACAATCACAGACTGGAGACAGGCACTGTGCCAGACGTACAACCTTAAAAGACAAAACCTTCCAGGCTTGTCAGGATGGTGTGAGGTTTGTGCTTGCAGGAGGAGGCCATGAGAGAGCAGACCTTTAGACGATTCCCAACACACACTTCCAGACAAGAAGACACCAACAGTGTGGAGTGGACGAATTCAGATGGGCATTGTGTCAGACATGCAGTTTGTGGTCATTTCTGATTAATAAAGTCCTAAAACTCTCATGTCTCACTCGTGCAAATGCAATTTATTTACAAATTCTTACTCACAGGTACAGTGAGACATCTGTATATGTGTACATATGGGCATTGTTGCGGACATCTCTCACCTTGATGCGGACCTCGTTGGCCTGAGGTGGAGCCACTTCAATCTCCTCAATCACCAGAGGTTTGTTGAGCGCCCAGGCTACTGCTGCCTTGCACTTGATGACCTACAGGAGCAGTGATACCGGCATGAAATTTCACATTTTTGGGTGCTGCAGTGGTTTCACTAAGCTAGGGTGGCACTCTGGGAAGGTGCTATGAAAGACTCCATTACCCATTCAGACAACATGTATTTCAAAAGGCATTAAAGTCAGGCACGTCTTTGCATTATGCTGAGTTAAAGTGTGGATAAAAACGTGACTTCCCTGATGCTTCAATGTCAAAGCAAACACTCATTTGAACACAATACACTGACTTATTTTCATTTTTTGATTCATGTACACAGGACAGTAAAGAGTACACTGTGTTACATAGCGTTGGTCCTTGAAAAACCAAACATCATAGAAAATGCAACAGTTGGCAAGCCTTTAATTTGGTAAAACAGAATAATTTAGTGTAGGGTTGGCACATTTACTGATAACTGAGTAAATCATTTGTTATGGTTGAGTTTGTACTGGGAGTTCTTTGGCCTTCACTATTATTGTTTTTTTGGCCTCCTACCATTTGGTCTCTGTTAGTATCCACAGTTGTGCAAAGCTGTATGGATTTTTTCAAACTGTGTGAAAGGTTGAATCAGGNGTATACCATTTGCCGTGTTCCAGCAGTTGAATGGCGTCGTTGATCTGGGCCAAAGTCATGTTGTGAGTGATGAACTCATCCAGCTTTATCTTCCCATTCAGGTAGGCTTTGACCATCTCAGGCACACCTGTCTTCATCTTATATCCTGAGGCACAAAAAAACGCAAATTATGAAATTTAAAAAAATTGTCTGATCTTACTAACAGTTGGAATGATGGCAAAGATAGAGCATGGTGGCTACAAAGACAGAGCTGAGAGCTTCCTGGGTACTGTCACAACACAAGCACTATCTGACTGGGTAGCATGAGTTGGAAGGCCTTCGATCATTCTCGCATAGCCAGACCATTCTCTTGCACTGGCAGTACTGTGTAAAATGGTCTGGTTGCACTTCACTATCATTCTGCTATACAGTGGTAGGATGCTGTGTGACGGTTGTGTGTCTTCAAACCCATTGCAGATCACTGCACAGTGCTATTGCACGACAAAACTTTAACTTTTCAGTGTGTGAGGTTGCTAACCAGATGTCGTTTCCTGCAGTATGGAGATTTGAAATCGGTAACACATGGGCTAGGAAGGGGAAAATAAATGTGTGAAGATTACGGCCAATGGCAGGCTTACACATGAAGCCTACATGTGATGGGTCAGACTAATCAGAAATAAACAAGAGAAATGCAGAGCTGGATGTCCTTGATTAACTTTGTGCTGTGGTTCCAGTTGTTTCACGTAGTCTTCACTCCACAATATAGCAGAGCCAAATCAATAAGTCTGATCCAGTTCAGTGTAAAGCAACTGATATAAACAGGTAATTGCTGCATGGAATCACAAATTATACAGTGCACCCTTCCTAATGAGGCAAATACAGCTTGGGTGCCTTTCCCAGTCCTAAGCCGAATCAGCAAATATTCTTATGTGAATAAAATGATTTGTGATTAACATCCAATAAAAAAATGACCAATGATAACAGTAAGGACAGTCACATTGGTTGGTGTAGATGATTATGTTTGTCTCACCTCCTAACGTGGATCCTTTCCATGTACGTCCAGCAATGAGCTGAATGGGACGGGCAGCAAAGTCATCTTTGTCGGTAAAGCCAACGATTACAGCAACACCCCAACCTTTGACACAAGACTCCAAAGCACTGCGCTGGATGGAGAAACAGCACAAAGTCAGTGGATTCGTAAACGCAAGTGTTCACTTCTAAAATATATATAAACACATCTGCCTCACCATGACTTCCACATTCCCAATACATTCCAGGGAGTAGTCCACTCCTCCATTGGTCATGTCAGTCAGCACTTCACTGATGGGTTTATTGTGATCTTTAGGGTTGACGAAGTCAGTAGCACCAAAGACTTTGGCCTTCTCGAACTTCTCTGGATTGATGTCAANCCCTTCCTGGAATATAAATCTTCAGTGTTTTTAACAAATCTTGACAAGATGTGGAAACTCTAAAACACACCTTTAAAGAGGTTGGCACACAGTCACGTTGGCATAATTCTGATGACTGGGTTTTTTACAATGATTGAAGGTAATTCTTTATTTCTGAAAGTCATTTTGGCTGCTATATTGCATAGCCTTGCTCTCAATAGATAACTCCACTTCTGCTAAGATATGATGGAAATCCAGAGGCCTTGTGTTGAACTTTATTGTTGTCAGTGATGATGTTCTTATCAAACAGCTACGTGTCTGTGACTGGTGTCAGTAAATACAGTTCTGGCAGAGCATCAGGACTGTTTTCTGTTTCAGTGCAGGTTATTAAAGTAAACTGTTTCATGGTTTAACCCTGTAAAATTCATTCCTATATCCAGGAGTAATGCAGTAGTGGCCTCCCCTTGTCTTCTGATGATCTGTGGCTCCTCAGTGTCACTGTCTTTTTTGTCCACGGTGTCCCTCACTGTCTGTCTTTAACTAAACCTGTGAAGCTAACCAACCGTGTGACGTCACTGGTTATCGTACTCTAAAATGGCAGCATCCTTTGTAGAGAAGACATGAAACAATCTTCTATTTCCTTTTATATGCCTACGTTTTTTGCGTTTGTTATATACCCTCTGAATACAGTAGAAGTACATGTAGTGAATTATGCGAACTTAACTGTGTGTTTCACTTCCCCTTTAACATAACGCCCGTAAGAAAAACCTTCTACCAGACCTCCAGTTAATTGACTTGAGCTGATAGTTAACGTTTACAATAAAATGAAGCTGTATCATGTTGCCACACCTCTGTTTGAGAAGCTCAAACATTTACAACACCTATAACACCTATACACATGAGCTGGAGCTGCTGTTACAAAGACATTGCCTCAATCTTGAGGGTATTGGCAGCTAAACAAAGGAAAGGTACTGACATCCAAGGAGCGGGAGATGTTAGTAGGGAGGATTGTCTTTACAGGGTGCGGATGCTGCGGATTGGATGAGTTGTGTGCCAATCATGTGCCAAGAGATCTGGACATATCTGTGCACCAACGAAGGGTGAGCTAAGTTTAAACCACGGTTCCTCCCAAACCAGATAGCTATTCATGTTCTATAATTGAAATTAAATGTATGTGTTTGGTAGCCAATCACCTTGCACCACAATGGATGAGATGTTTATGCTTACATGAAGCTCCATCCATTGCTGGAGAAGTTGGTTACAGATCACCAGCTTGCTGACTATGATTTTCTGAACCAGTGATGGATCCTTGATCAAGT
>NW_007577824.1:513829-517774 GCF_000690725.1 Stegastes partitus
GCTGGGATAGACTCCAGCCCCCCCGCGACCCTAGTGAGGATTAAGCGGTGTATTGATAATGGATGGATGGATGGATCATGGAACCACAAATGTTACAGTGCACGTTTCCTAATGAGGCAAATACAACTTGGGTGCCTTTCCCAGTCCTAAGCCGAATCAGCAAATATTCTTATACAGATGAAATGATTTGGGATTAACATCCAATAAACAATGACCAATGATAACAGTAAGGACAGTCACATTGGTTGGTGTAGATGATTATGTTTGTTTCACCTCCTAACAGGGATCCCTTCCATGTACGTCCAGCAATGAGCTGAATGGGACGGGCAGCAAAGTCATCTTTGTTGGTAAAGCCAACAATTACAGCAACACCCCAACCTTTGACACAAGACTCCAAAGCACTGCGCTGGATGGAGGAACAGCACAAAGTCAGTGGATTCGCAAACACAACTGTTCAGTTCTAAAATATATATAAACACGTCTGCCTCACCATGACTTCCACATTCCCAATGCACTCCAGGGAATAGTCCACTCCCCCATTGGTCATCTCAGACAGCACTTCATTGATGGGTTTATTGTGATCTTTAGGGTTGACAAAGTCAGTAGCACCAAAGACTTTGGCCTTCTCGAACTTCTCTGGATTGATGTCAACAGCTATAATCCTCTTTGCTCCTGCAGCTTTGCAGCCCATGACTGCAGCCAGACCCACAGCTCCCAGACCGAACACAGCACATGTGGATCCTGGTTCAACCTGAAGAGAAAGCGACGAGGAGTTGGATTTTTCATTCCTCTGTACACTGATAAACACTAAACCTCCCCAACTACCCTGGAGCCATAGACACAATGTTTCAGGTCAGATACTTGACCTTACAAATATGTGATGTGGGTATGAACACATGTTAAGGGACCATCCAGCGGTCAAACATACACACCTTAGCATCATTAACTGCTGCTCCATATCCAGTGCAGATCCCACAGCCCAGGAGGAAGACTTTGTCCAGGGGAGCTGCAGGATCGATCTTGGCCACAGCCATCTGGTTCATCACAGTGTACTGTGAGAAGGTGCTGGTTCCAAAAAACTGCAGCACCTTCTTCCCCTTACAGGTAAGCCTGGAATCTTGTGGTGCCCTCATATTACTGGAATCTGTATTCCTGAAGAGAAAATGTATTACAGTGATTAGAAATGTTTGCAATATGCATCTTTGCACTGGATAAATTCTGTGCCATTTTCAGAAAGTTGTTTTATGTACATAGTGAGTACTATGTCACACATAGAGACATGGTCCTTAAATGGATCATACATCACCACACTCATCTATAACCCTATGAGCACATCTTAAATGAATGAAATGAAGAGATGAGAAATAAAAGCGCTCACCGTGCTTCTGCACACTGGTTGGTCTTTGGACTTTTACAGAAGCGACATTTTCCACACTGAGGGAAAGGCAGAGGGATGACTTTGTCTCCTGAAAGACAAAACCAGTTTGACATGTTAAATGAACTAAGTAACTAACTAACTTACAAGAATACAAATGTGAAACAGTTTCTTCTTAAACTGGACTGAGTTGCACAGTCTTTGGTCTTCTCATTGCCCCGTCTGACACAGAAAGAGAAACATGAGCCACTACACAAACTAAACAGGTGAGGTTGTAAGCTTTAACTGACCTGGCTGAAATTCATTGACACCTGGACCAACGCTTTCTACGATACCAGCTCCCTCATGGCCAAGGACAATCGGAAAGTCATCTTTATTCATACCCTCAAACAAGTGGTACAGGTCTGTGTGGCACACCCCAGTTGTCACAATCTGCACAAAAGACAACAAACACACAACGAAAACACAGACAATTCATTTCAACAAATGGATATTGTGTCTTGTGTATATCATTTACTCAACCCTTACTGTGAACAGGTAAAGTTTAGACAGAGGTGCAGGCTTTCCAAAACGTAAAGATCTGAAGTGTAATGAATGGATTGAACTCTGTCTTTAGCTGTTCTAATGTAGGATGCTAATGTCAATATGTTCAGCCAAATATCAGCAGAAGTGTTACATCCCAAGGTAAGGAGCATGTCCACAGTGACCTATGCCTAGTGCTTCATCAGAGTGTGTTGGCTAACATCTCCGTCCTTATTTTTCATGAATTTGGGGATAAAAAATAAATTATAAAAAGGTTGCTGACCAGAACTGAAAAGTCTGCTCGATTTGCGAAAACAGTGATATTTTAAGTAAGGCTGGTCCAAATAGAAATTTCTGTTCTCCGGATACCTGGCCCAATAAATGGCCAATATCCCGAATAGTTGGGAGGGTAGTGGTTGGTGAGTATTCGTTCCGGTGAGGGGCGGGACGCACAGGCAGCGTTTGGTTACTGAACCCAGTTTAGGTGTTTAGGCTAGCGGTCACAGTACCGCTTCCACGGCGGCCGGGGGGGAGGACGAGTGTTAGCTGAGTATTCAGGCCAAGGAATGGGGGCTGGTGCTGCTGAGTCTGACGGGCAGCAGTGAGCGGGTGTTCCCATCATCAGTGTCGGCGGTGGCAGTGACTACTGCAACTCCAGTAAGGAGTTGCAGGAGTCAATGTGTGATAATATGACAGCTTGTACCAGGAATTGTGCTGCATGTTCAGACAGGAAGGGTCTGATCTTCCTGATGCTGTACAGGGCAAATTGATACGACCGAGCAACAGAGGCCACATGAGCCATGGTCATCAATCATGACACCCAAGTTTCTGGCAGATTTTGTGGGTTTGAGTTGAGTTGATTCAAGCTCAATGTTGATTTCTTGTTGTATGGAGGGACTTGCTGGGATGACAAGGAGCTCAGTCATGGAGAGGTTGAGTTGAAGGCGACGTTTTTCCTCCATGCCAAGATATCTACAAGGCATAATAAGATCCGGGCAGAAGAGACAGTGTGGTCATCTGGGGGTAACGACAGAAAGAGCTGGGTATCATCAGCATAGCAATGGTATGAGAAACCATGGGTGTGCATTATTGCACCTAGTGAGGTCGTGTATATTGAGAAGAGGAGGTGGCAGAGCACTGAACCTTGAGGGATCCCTGTGGATAGGCTGTGTGGCTCGGACACTTTTCCCTTCTGTGATACTCTGAAGTATCTCCCTGACAAGTAGGAGATTAACCAGTGGAGGACAGATCTCAAGTTTATTTCCCCCCTGTCAAGTTAGTCTTGCTTCGTTTATTCATTGTTAGGATTGGAATGTAGATGGTCTGGTACAATGCCTGTATTACTGCTAATGCTGCACCAAGCTGCCTGTCCATGTTATGCTCCATTTTCCTGTCATTCATGGACAAGATCCCAAGTTACTTAAACTCCTTCACTTGGGGAAGCAACTCCCCGTCAACCCAGAGAGCATCCAGTGGTTTCTGGCAGAGAACCACAGCGTTGGCCTTGGACATGCTGACTTGCATCCCATCTGCTTTACACTTGGCTGCAAACTGCTTCAGTGCGTGCTGATGGTCGTGGTCTGATGAAGCCAACAGTACCATGTCATCTGCAAAAAGCAGCCGCCCTGTAGGCTGTGGCTCAGGTTGCTACCTATGGCAGGCAGGCACCTTGCAGCTCTTTCACCATTGGTGCAATAATGTATGGATGAATGAGAAACACATTATAAAGCACTCTGAGTATCAGTAAGGTAGAAGGGAGCTATTTAAGTGCGGACCATTTACCGCTTACCAGTCATAACCAACATTAAGACAAAGACAGAGCAAGTTTTCATCCATTTACAATCACAGACTGGAGACAGGCACTGTGCCAGACGTACAACCTTAAAAGACAAAACCTTCCAGGCTTGTCAGGATGGTGTGAGGTTTGTGCTTGCAGGAGGAGGCCATGAGAGAGCAGACCTTTAGACGATTCCCAACACACACTTCCAGAAAAGAAGACATCAACAGTGTGGAGTGGATGAATTCAGATGGGCATTGTGTCAGACATG
>NW_007577824.1:521484-524511 GCF_000690725.1 Stegastes partitus
ATAATACATACAAGCCAAGTGCACAGTTAACCCCTACAGCTGTAGCCCAGGTTATCTGTGACTGACCAGTAAATGAACAGCAGCAGTGTTAAATTAACAGCCTCAGCATGCAGGCTGATTGTTACAAGTGGAGGATGAAGATTTGTGCAACATATTTTTGGAAAGGAGTGGAGGCATCAGGCATTTAGTGAAATAAGACATCCTGATATTTTTTTTGTAACATCAGCTAAATGAGACAAATGGCACAGCTGCATCTCCTGTCCACTGCTCAGTTAAAACCTGTCAGATGAGAATAATAATGTTCTCGATTGCTGACAGTATATATTTAAGTTTAGTTCAATTCACACAAGTTAATGCTCAACTGCCTTTTGTTGTTATTTCGCAATGACAATAAACATGTATTTTGTTCTATTCTATTCTAACTAGGCACTTTAGACATGTCAGGTTTTACATTTATGCACAAGAAACACAAACAGTGTGAAGTGCTCTGTAGAAATAATGATATCTGAAGATTATCATTACTGCACTCGCACCAAAGAAGTCCAAAGTCTTACATAAAAGACAACAGGCAGACTTTAGCAAACACACCCTCCCTGGATTTTAAATCTTCAGTCTTTGTAACAAATATTGACAAAATGTGGACACTCGAATACAGGGAGTTCTTTGGCCTTCACTATTATTTTTTTTGGCCTCCTACCAGTTGGTCTTTGATAATATCCACAGTTGCGCAAAGCTGTCTGGATATTTTATTGTGAAAGGCTGAATCAGGACATGCAATATTTCACTGAAGCGTTTAACTATTGTACATTTTATTGCAGCAGAAGGGCTACTCCAAGCGAAATAAACATGCATATGCAAAGACAAGAGAGTTAATCACAACACATGAGAGCACTGAAACACTTCTTGATTGTATTTTCAGGTATGAGTGAGTATATTAGATGCACCCAGCCACACTTTGAGCCTTTAAAGGGCACTCCTTGACATACTTGGAACATTTCAACCCTGGGGTGTTGTTGAAGGATATTCAAAGATATTTTTACTTTTGTGACTTAAAAAAAAATGCTGCAAATCAAGATTAGTAAAGTTACCATATATGGTAATTTGCCCATCTACGGTTAAAAAAATGTTATAATCAAATAAAAGAAAAAGTAACAAACTGCAAAAAACATCTATTTAGAAACATTTTATTTTGAGGTAGTGATACTTACACAACCAGTAACAAACTATTTATAAAGTACTTGGTAAGTTCGTTGGAGTCCAATGCAAACCAGCAACAAAGCGTTTATAAAGTGCCTGGAACATTTGTTTAGTGATAGTTTTTGTCGACATTGGCAACTAAATCAAAGTGATTCTTTAACCTCAAGGAGAGGCACAGGATGGACATATTGAACATCCAAGGAAGTCACCAAATATGGTCACTTGCCCTATAAAAGGTTAACCACTACATTAACCTCAAACAGCAAAATCCATTCAAACATTCTATGAACACTTTAAAGTCTTATGACCAAGTAAAATCTATTAGTATAACTTTGTTTTATTACCTGCTTTGCTTGAGTTTGCAATATTATACTGTAAAAAACAAGTAGAATTCTGCAGCTACCTTACCAGCTGTAGTCATGTCTGCAGCAAAGATACGACTCAGAAAATGAGAGAGGAGCTGAGAAGGAGGAGAGCTGCTGGACTGTAGATGGAGAAGGAGAAGCGGATACTGCTGCTGGATGAGGAGTTCGGCAAACATCCAGATGGGCTGAGACTTTGAGAGTTTATGATTATAGCTGGACACTGGATATTACTGATGACTGTAGAAAAAAATAACAAAGAAAGAACAAGAAAGGATGAGAAATGGAAAAAGAAAGAAAGAGAGGCAGAAAAGTTTGTTTTTTTCTCGTCAGCTCTCGGTGCTGTTAATGCAGGCTTTGTTTGAATGATGATGAAGATGAGAAGTTCCATTTCAACACTATACATTACATGCAAACCAGGCACATAGTAACGCCTACAGCTTTAGCCCTTGTTATGTGTGACTTACCACGTTTGGTGGAGAACAACGTGGAGGCTTCTGGGAAATTAATGGAGGACGAAGATCTGTGCAACATCATTTTGGATAACACTGAAGTTAAAGCCACAGCTCTTCTCTCATCATTTTCCTGAATTCCTCTCATCACATCTCACGTTTTCATCCCTCCCAGCAGAGATACCAGCAGAGGAGTTGAGGCAACAGGTATTTAACACAATAAGATGCCCTTGCTTTGGAGCTGTCATTTTATTGTAATGTCAGTTAACCCTCATGCGCCCATGAGGACACTGTTGCCCTTTTCAGTTTTGATCTTTAGATGCATTTGGTGTCAAATTTGGTAAAGGTGTGTACAACAGTGCAATATATTTATTCTACTGTTTGGCTATGATCATGCTCATTTCTAACTGTAGATACTTCCTACTGGCTCCTTTTGTATTTATATATTCTTATTTGTCTTTTTCTACTTGTATTTTGCACCACTGGAGTTGTCTTTTCATTTCATTGTACTTTGTGTATGATGATAATAAAAGCATTCTCTTCTGTTCTACAATGGGTGCAGACAGAGTTGCATTTATCAATAATGCACTTCGAGCAACTCAGATAAAAGAGAAGTCAGATCTTAGAAGATATGCCCACCGTGGACTTTATATCTTCAGTCTTTGTAACAAATATTGACATGATGTTGGCATAATACGTATCAGAAAGTTTTACCTGACTGAACTTGATGAAGAAGTTCATTTATGAAACATGATGTCATCCAAAACAGCAGGGTCAACTCTGTTTCTTTTCTTAGCTGAGGGGGATTCTGACAAGTCACACCTTTAGAAACAGGATCCTTTGTGAATTTGGCCCCTGGCTGCTGTCTGGGTACCTGGCTGAATGAAGAAACTGTGATCGTGGGGGTCAGTAGGGACCAAACAACAAATCTTTGCCCTGCGACCCCCTGAAGGCATTAATCCGGCCATGAATATTTACACATCCTTGTGAAATGTTAAATAAAAACTTAGTTTTGA
>NW_007577824.1:527440-528644 GCF_000690725.1 Stegastes partitus
CATGCAAACTCTATGCAGAAAGATTCCGGTGCCCCCACCGGGACGCAAACCGGCAACCTTCTTGCTGCGAGGCAACAGTGCAAACCAACTGTGCCACCCTGCAGCCCACACTACTAACTCCAAGTCGAGTGAAATAAACATGCATATGCAAAGAGATGCAAGTTAATCACAACACATGAGAGCGCTGAAGCACTTTTTGATTGCATTTTCAGGTATGAGCAGGTACATTAGATGCACCCAGCCACACTGTAACCACTAAATGAACCTCAAACATTTTATGAACACTTGTGAGGTTTAATGTACAGATTCGTTTTACTACCTACTATGTATTAGTTTGCAATGTTACACTTTGAAAAACACAAACCCATTTAGAATTTTGCACCTACCTTACCAGCTGTAGCCATATCTGAAGCAAAGATAGAACTCAAAAAAAAAAAGAGAAGCAGTTGAGAAGGGGAAGAGCTGCTGGACTGCAGATGGAGAAGAGAACTGGATCTACATCTGATTAAATACTGCTGCTGGATGAGGGATTAGGCAACCATCCAGTTGGACTTTCCAGAGAGTCCAGACAGGTTGAGAGCTTGACAAAGGTCAGACTCTGGATGTTTTTGATGACCTAAAAAAAAAAAAATCAGATATTGGTGCTGTTAATGCACAGCTACTCTGTGAACCCAGAATGCAGACACAAGACACAGACCCAACTTAGAGATTTAAACAAGTTTATTTACAGAATTCACAGAACAGAAAACACATAGAGCTAAGGACGCCAGCTAAGAAAACCTCTGGAACTGAAACTAAATGCCCCAGAAGTCCAACAGTAGCCTACAGGAGCTGGAAAACCAGAACTAAGAATTCTTAGCAGAGTGCAGGCAGAGCTTAAGTTGGGGCTACAAGCAGATACAGGTGTGCAAAACAATAGTAGACAGCTGACAGGTGAAACTACAACACTTTGCCAGACTTGGAATGCCCAGATCAGAACCTGAACCTTAGCAGCTAATATCCTGAGGCTAGAATCAGGAATCAGGAATCAGGACAGGCAGGGCAGAACAGGAGGTATGCAGAGCTGAGCAGAATGGAGTTGGCAGTGGCTGGGCAGATTTTGGAACTACTAACATTCACCAGGAGGCCTGAGCTGTTTAGGAGAGTCTACATTCTGGCGATGAGCGGACGTCTGAACCAGGCTTAAATAGCAGGGGTGGATAAT
>NW_007577824.1:532798-557518 GCF_000690725.1 Stegastes partitus
AGTGTATTAAAGAGGAGTCGTAACAAAACAGGAGACTTTGAAATAGCTTTGTTTTTTATTATTTTAATGATCTACTGATATAACCGACATGGGTGACACTTTACATATTAATATTCTGCTGATATGTTGCAAATAGTGCATTTTCTATGATCAAATGCATGGCAATTAGTCAACATAGACAACACACCCAGTGCTAATTATAAGTAAGTAGTATAAGAGGTCAAATAAGACTTTCAAAGGTGAACAATCCCAGTTATGACACTTACTATCATCAGAATTCTTAGAAAATCATTTGCTTCAAAAGGCACTACTGTATATCAGAAAATAATTGTCTCTGATGTGTGGTAACTTGCACTCGCTCGCACTTCCCGCGACGTCACTACCCACGATAAACAAAATATCCCAAACAGGTACTTGTCAATGAACCGATAGAAACTTGGTACAAAACAGTTGGGCCATCCTCGCTGTAGCGTTTCATGCCGTTTTACACCCACAAAGGCATGAAGGTTATTCTGCTGTTATTCGTCTCGAGTAGATTCAACGGTTGGGATCATTAAAAGAACTCGCCGCAGTTCCCACCGTCAGAACTGTGTACTAATAATCCTGAAGGGTGCCGTCGAGGTCTGGTTTTTATATTTAGAACCGCATCATTAAGCAATCAGGCCATCAGGTCTCGGGGTTCTGCGTAATTACTTTTTGATTAAAACGCCTTCTAAATGCTCGTTTTGAGTATCATCTGACGACTTTCCTGTGCGAAAACTTACACAAAAATACAAAAAAAAAAAGAACAATACATTCTGCATCTGCAAAAGCATTATTGTAACTACGGTAGCAGAACAATCACCTGCGATCCGAGTTCGGAGGGTTTTTAAACAGAAAGGAATAAATTTAGACATATTATACAAGCACCTCCCATTTACAGTAACAGATAAACATTTATATGAAAAGAATCAAACAAAATGCTTCCTACACAGACTTTCTTGAATGGTTAAAAAAAAAAAAAAAAGTCACGTCTAGCCAAACAGTGTAAATCTTTGAGCACCACTAGCTGTGGTGCGGAGCAGCTTCAGTGATGAATTCTTACTGTGCATGCATTAGTATGAAGAACAAGCAGTTACACAGTATTTATCAGTGTTGCATACATGCAGGGGTTAATGTATGCATGTGGGATTCTTTTTTTTACCCTTTTTTTTTTTCTTTTCCTACAGCTGCCTTCATTAGGAGTGTTGTCGTCCCAAAGCTCAGTAGCACAATGCAAAGATAAACCCAGAGTTCAAAAGACAGGTGTGTACATGGAAGGAAAGCGAGGCAAGAGTGCAGCAACACACACACACACACGTTTAATCCTGGAACCATGCAAGCGAGAACACCTGATTAAAGTCATTAGTGACTTCTGAGTCACAGCGTGAAGGTAGCACTTTGTTTCACAAGGCAGTAAAATAATGTTATCAGACACAAAGCGGTGAGGTTTTTACTAATGAGCAACCAAGAGATGACGGGGGTGAAAGAAAATGTTGCTGGATCACATCCAGTCTGGTTTAGCTGTGATCATTTAGATGTTTTCTATCTAAAACGCACGGCTTCGCTGACCTCCTAAACAGTAACAGAGAACAACAGCTTGCCATACGCCGGGCCAGACTTAAAAAAGAAACGAAGTAAGACTAATGTGATGTTGAATATTCTGGCCTTGTGTTTCTCTGAGGTGATCCGTAAGACTTTATATGGTGCAAATACACATTTAGTTGGTCGCTATAAAACATACAATCCCACTGGTGGGCGCCGCTGACGGTGGCAATGTGTAACAGACGTTTAGGAATAATATCCCTATTCAAGTTTTAACCGACATTATGTTTCAAACTCCTTAAAAAGCAGCAAAAGTTAAAATTAGAGTGTTGCTTTTTAGTAAAGTTATTATTCATAAAAATATGAATTTAATTGGTGATTTTTTTGTATAGTTAAACCACTGACAGCAGATAATTGTAAAACAGGGACATAATGAAGCTATAATTTAGTCATGTATTTCAGTTATTTCTCTAAAATACAATCATTAGTTGTACTGTGATTAGAGATACAACAGAGTTATACATGTAGGTTACTCTATTACTCCATAAAAGATGCAATCAAACATTTTTGAGGACTAATTTGCTGTTGATTTGTGAGTGTTTGACTACAAATAGCAGTTTCTTTGTTCTATTTAGACTGGATACTGGTTCGCTTGATAGTTTTTTTTAGATTCTGCTAATGCCACATACACTTGGTTTCAGAAGACATTAACCTCTGACTGTTGGAGCTATGCAGCACCTCTGGGTGGGGGCAACTTGCATTTTACACACTAATAACAAGGCTAATGATGTGTTTAGTTCTACTCAGATCCATTTCCAATTTGGCACTGACCCAGAGCTTTCAAGGCTTCAAGGTTTTCATGGCTTTTCTGAACACACAAACAGCAGGCATTAAGACATTTAAACCGTCACCTCAGATTGAAGCAAATGTTAGATTTTTGCTAAATTTGCTCATTCGCTTTGTTGCTAAAATTCATTTGAGAAGATTGATACTACCCTTTAAAATACGAAGCAACAGTTAGCGGCTAGTTAGCTTAGCTTTGAGATTAGAAGCCAGATGAAAGGGCTAACTTGTCTGTGTGCAGCACCTCTACATTTAGGTAATTTACATATTAGATTGTGTTTTGTTAGTCCATAAAACAACAGGAATGAAAAAAAAAAAGAAGTTGTGCTTCTAGTGGGAGTTACAGGTTGTTTTTCTTCAAGCTACGCTAAGCTAATTGCTCACAGGCTCTTGCTTCGTATTTCACATGCTAACATGAAAGTAGTATTGCTCTTTTTAAATATTTTGCAAGAAAGTGAATGAGGTTCATTTCCCAAATTTTAAGCTGATCCTTTGTTAAAAAACAAAAACAGCCATGTTTCCTTATAACTGAGGAGCTAATTTGAAGCAAAAATGCTAATGATATGTGGCTGTAGTAAACAGTGTCGAAGGAGCTCGAAACAAAGCCTTTTTTTTGCCAACTGCTGAACAACTGTGTCCATCTACGAGAGACAAAATTAAGAAATGTCCTCAGAAATAGTTTTTAATTGGTAAAGTTTTAATTATTCTTTCCTATCAGCTGGCATTGGCCGTGTTTCATGCAAATACCATGCTAATGACAATAAGGAGACAAAAGCAATATTTCAAAATGCGCATAAAAATGCATTATGGAAACACAGCTACTGTCTCCTCAGAGAGATGTTGGGTAATTTGCTTTGGATGTTGTTTTATTTGTTTTTTTTAAACTTGACTAGAAATCTAATGATGGAAGCAAAAGAAAATAAGCCTAATTTGGTCAGAAATGTTTGGTCAAGTCAGGCTAAAGGAGCAGTATAACCTCTAGATGTCATTAGCAAAGTCACGTTCCTTCAAAAGCTTCGGGGAAACTTTTTAAAATCATCTTCGGTGAATATGACAGCTTGCTAGCAAACAGGCTAATGGGGCTGAAAACTGGTGACTTGTTGGTCCTGTGCAAACGATATAACATCTGGTCCTTTCTGCTAATAATCACCGATCTGAAACACACTGGATGATAGAACTTTGATTGTTGGCTAAAAGTTTAACTTCACCCCCATGAAATCCACTTTAGATCAACGTTATGAAAAAAAATGCAGCAGCTCACAATCTGAGTGACAATTAGAAAGCTGACGTCTGACGTCCACTTCACATGCACAACTACAAGGCTTAACTGTGATGAACTCCACAAGTACAACAGACACAAAACATACAAACGTAAAAATCGTAAGACACAAAAATGATACCAAAAAATAACGTACACAGGAAAAAGCAGAAGTGCTATTTTCAGTGTGTATACCACGAGTTCTGTGTGTTTAGGTAAGGCAAAGTAGAATCAGATGATAGTTTTAAGTGTTTTCCTTTTGTTGGGGGGGGTTATGTTATGGCAAAGCTAGTGACAAGGGGGCACGTACGCACATCTTGGTTCTCCTGGAAGACCTGTGATCCATCTTGACCTGTTGTGTATTTTCAGGGGTTGTTCTGGTTCACGTCGGCAGAGCAGTGATTCATCAGTCGTCAATGTCCTCATACACGTTATCGTCGAAAGGCCGCGCCGACGACGGCTGTATTCTGTGACGGGAGTACTTGAGCTGAAGAAGGTCTCCTACCTCGCTGATGACACTTAGCGCCTGTGGAGACATTTATACAATAAAAAAAGCTGTCAACACGAAGGGCAATATGTGGCTGGAGGAAAATTTAAAGCTGCACCACGCAAGATTTCTATTTTTTCTTTTATGGAAAACACACACCAGTCTTGTAAGATTGAATCACAAACTTGGGCTGAAATGGAGAATACCACCGGACCGATCTTTCAGAGTTTTCATTCCTGTTCCTTGGGTGTTAGATGAAGTCGCCAATAGGACATCTTGTTAGGGCAAAGAAGGCGATGAGTTCATATGGTATCAGATATAACAGCAGCAAGTGTCCGTTCAGGCTGAAACTCTTTATTCAAGGAGATATTCAGTCTTACTAGAGCATGGTGTCTATTCGTCTTCTATGCAATTAAAACATTAAATATGTAAAACTTTCATACTGTATGGTTAACAACATTACTATGGCTTTAGGGATTACGCAGTGCATATATAATATTACTAACATAAGTGATAAGTACTTTAATTTTTACATTTTTGTAGCGTCATGCACATTATTTATAGTTTCTTTAAGCTGCACCAATACATTTCTGCCACTAGTGGGCAGAAAAACAAGCGATAAACATCAACATTTTATAACCTTTTAAAGTGAACATCTAAAATGGGTTAGCTTATTAACATATCAACAGACAAGTCGCAACATTGGCATGTATTTGGAGCCATGTTTGTTGAATGTAAGTCTAGTGTTTAGTTATCCTTTAACTTTGTATCAGTCACTAATAATTGACTCTTTCCCTCCTAAATATTACGTTCTGTGTATACACTGGTTTGTAGAAGCCAATAATGTAATAACAGCCGATAACGTAATAAATTTGCACTTTTAAAATGCAATAGGCCAATAACGTAATGAAAGTCCTGAACTGATAACGTAATATCTTTTAGCCAATTACGTAATAAGTTATTATGTTATAGGCCTATTACATTTTAAAAATGGAAATTTTATTACGTTATTGGCTTCTACGTGGTTGTTAGCTGTCCTGGTCAAACACTACAGTGTAAAGTGTTTTATTCTGATAATTTCCTGCTGCCTTTGTAACAAAGTCAGAATCAGAGCAGTGAGACTAAACCAAGACAGTAAAATTACAGGCCTGCAGACCAAAACAAAAAGTGGAGAAATGCTAAAAAAAAAAAAGTTCCATAAAGTTGAGGCAAACAGCAAACTAAGGTAAGGTCTCTGAGTCTGCTCCTTCCAACTGAGGAGCCATTTACCCATTTGATTTATTAATATAAAATTTTTTATAAGTGCAGCTTTAACCCTCCTACTACCTTCAAATTTACTGACATCTTTTATCCTTGGGTTCAATTTAAACCTCCAGAAAATATAAGTAAAATTGTTACCCAGGTTTATGTGTAAATAGCCCTTTAAATAAAACTGAAAAAAATATGTCAGTGACTTACTTAGAGATGTTAAACACCGAATAGGATCAAATTGACCCCAAAAATAATAGGAGGGTTAAGATGATGCTTGTGTTTGTGGGACTAACAAATCTTTATCTATTCATCTTTATCGACACTCTGTATTCCCATTTCCAAGTTCATTTTTATAATGTATTTCCTAGTGTTACTAAACACAGACTATGGGGCCCTCCAGGTTAACCAAACAACACTGTAGTGGACACTTGGTGCTTTATCCAGCATTTATTGTTTTATTGTTGCTCTTTTCCAATTTTTCATTCCTGCCTTTTTTGAGAAGCACCTTGTAACTGTGGTTTAAAAAAGGCTCCATAAAAATAATAATTACTATTATAATTACGGCTAAGTGGCTGATAATCAACACTTTGACAAAGGAGAACAATCAGTGAACTGAAAATACTTCATTGTACGTTGTAAAGAAACCACAGAGCCACAGCGGCACAATTCACATAAAGCAGAATTGAAAATGAATCGAGTTAAACTGCAGATTGTGTGTTTTCCATTGTTTCAACACTTTCATTTCCTGTAGGGATCTCATGTAACAGGAAGTTAAGTGTGGTGATGTGATCTTTGATTAGATGAAAAGCAGATAAAAACATCTCAACCGTACCATGTTCACAAACACATGCATTAGTTTTTCATCAACTCCCAAAAAGATTAAATTCTCAGCCTAAAAATCTTGTGTAAATATTACATTAATACAAAACTCTCATTTTTTATTACCTGTTTTGTTGCAACCGATATTATATTGTAATATATTATGATCTGGAAATAGGAGAAGAACCGCGTCTATTATGTAAAAGAGAAATAGCATTAGCATGTTACAGGCTCCTTCCACTATATAGGTAAGATTAGCGAAAGTAGATCCAAATTATGGCGAATTTATTCTCTAATCTTATTGGAAAATAGTTCTACATTTGAATAATGCCTCGATTAAAGCACAGCATCTCACAAAATGCTGTAGTCTGCTAATATTAGCTGTTAATCAAAGTCCTAGAGTGGAAAAAGCACTGATATCTGATATAGGATAAGCTCAGCAAAGCAGCATCTTAACAGAACATGAATAAATGCATAAAATAATAAATAGGACGAACGAAGCAAGTGGTGCAATGAACTTATCGAACTGTAATGGGATAGAAGTAATGATTATACTCAATATCTACTCAAGTAAAAGTAAAAAGTATGATGAATTCAAGCTCTTCCAGCAGGTACAAACATAACTGACAGCTCTGTATATTTATTGCGCACTTTAGGGGTTGTCTACCTTCAGGTTTTAGACTTCATACATCGCCTTTTTATTGAAGAACCAGACATTTCGTCATCTTTGCTACCAAAGGCAGCTCCTCCAACTTTATAACTCCATGTGGATCTTTCGGCGGCAGTCTTTGGGAAGTTTTTGCATATTAGTTCCGACTTAACATTTGTTTAAGGCTAGGGTTTTAATGTGGCCGCTCAGGATAATAACAAGAGGATTTAGGGTTTCTGTGGGTGTGTGTGACTGAGAAGACAAAACTGCGAAAGCTCACCGATGGATAAAAGAAACACACAAATCAATGTGACACTTCAAAGTACAGGAGAACGATACAGAGAGGAAGGCTAACAGAGAGAGATTTTAACATCATGACAGATAAAAGCACTACAATACTCCCACTCCTTGTCTTCAGCTTATTTTGTTCTTTTTTTGGAGGGGGGGGAATGCATAAAGAATAATACCAGTGGATAACATAGCCGTGGATGTAGCAGCACTTCCTGTAGACGGTCTGTATGTGAGCCAAATGACTCACGCAAATTAGAGAGAGGAGGCAGGAGAAGGTTCAACCTCTGTGTGAGATGATTTACATTACTGTCAAAATAAGAAAAAGACCGTGGAGGATCTGAGTTTAAAGACGAAGTGGAAGAGCGGGCAGGTCTGCAGCGAGCTCATTTCAGCATCGCAGAAGAGCCCTCGTTGATAAGAGTGGGCGGCTTTTTGATGTGTTGCCAAGAGCAATCAAAGCTCAACAGTCTGCACTGGTACAGACCGACACCAGGAGGAAAGCAGATGGTGGTCTGAACTCGAAACACTGGGAATATACTGTACATTAACCTGCCCAGCCATGCGGCTCACTTCTATAAAACTTTTCCTGATGCTCTGCTCGTCCCACGGTGACGGCCGTGTCCTTTGACAGACCTCCGTTACAGGGATGTCTGACACGGAGCCTCGAGGGATTCGGCGTGTCTGAAGTGACTCAGAGAATCCTCCAAAAGCAGGCGTTTGAGGTCACGAGCGATCATACCTGTATCCCTCCAATTACGGACGGTTTTTCCACCCATTAGACTGCCCTGCTTCCCTTTAATGTCACCGTGATCTCTTAGCTTCGTTTCAAACGGCTTGAAGGTCATTACACCGCTGTGGAACAGGAGGGCTCTAACTTTAAAGAGTGGAACTGTGTCACTATTCTTGTTCCCCCTCAGTGGACTGCCAGTGTTGGAATAGTGGCATTTGCACTCTTTTTCTCTTTGTTTTGGACTCCTGCTGGTAAACCGAGGAGACGAGCCTGAAAACTTTCACGAAAACTTGATGTGTGCACAAGTCAATTAATTAGCCGTAACCCCCTGAAACTATACTTAGCAAAAGCACCAGTGAGCTTAGTGCAGCGAGGCTTGGGACGAACAATTCTGACTAATTAGAGGAACTCTAACAACCCAGAGAGAGTTTCTCACTGAATAGTAATAGCTTCAGCCGGACCTTTCTCCTGTGTGGGCAGGAAAGACTGAGAAGCGGCTATGCAAGACTGGTCGACATCGATGTATTTGCGACTACAGGTGCTGCAGTCGAACGTTCTGCAGGTTTTGTTTCTCTTGCAAAACAACATACGAGGTACAAGTGAGTAGGAGCTGGAGACACGAGTTTCACTGATGCCACATTTGAAACATTCAAACATAACAAGGGAAGGAAGAAAGAAAGAGGAGGAGGAGGATTTTTTGTGGCCATGATTTAACAGGTGTTGATAACGCAGGGTAACGTCTGAGAGTTTTGTCTTTTTGGTCTCAAGCACATCTTGAATTCTCCTGTCGATGTGGAATTTAAAGTAGATGTAGAAGCAGCTTGAACATGTGCTACATTAAAGTGATTCTATGTTTTAATAATATTCTCATAAAAGGTAAAAAATACATTAATTTCAAAGCACAGTCTTGGTTTCCAATCTGTCTTTGTCTTTCAAACAAAGAAAGCGATCATTTACCCTGTCGAGCATGTCTTTTGAGTGGGCGGCTGAGATGCAGAAGCGTGCCCGGGACTCGATGATGGGCGTAGCAGGGAACCCGACGACCACGACCCCGATGTTCCTCTTCAGCATCTCCCTGCCAAACGCTCTGGAGGGAGGAACAAGAGGAGACACAGCATAAAGACGGGGAGAAGTAAAAGGGCATCCACATGTAAGGAAAGGTTCTTGTTAGTCGTAGGTCTTCATAGCATGGCACAAGGAAGGTCGGCACACCACTGTGCTCCCAAAGTGTTTAACAGGAAAGTGGCAGGCAAGGTTTTCATCAATCAGATCTTTTTAGGCAGTTTTCAGACACAAATGGTCTTTTTTAATATCAAAGAGTTTTTATATACTATGTACACACAGTATATGAAACTTTTTAAACAATGCAAATTTTATACAAGTGACTAAATGATAAAAGTAACTAATAAAAATAAGTCAAAAGAGGTTAAAAAAAACTATATTAGTAAAAATAAGTTAAAGAAATGAGAAGTAAAATAAAAGTAAAATGACCAAAAAATTATATTTTACAACAATTGCAAAAAGATAAAAACATAAAAAACCCCAACATTAATATTATCTAACTACTTTTTCTTCCTTTTGTTTAAGGCTTGGTTGATGTTGTCACTCACCAATTGTGTTCACATGCGCCAGATGAATGCCTGATTGTCTGTAGACACGCATTCATCTAACCCGCTATTTGAACTATTGTTTTCTGACTTCATCACATATATAAGATTGCTATTATATAAACATAAGAAGATTTGAAAATGGTGTTTGTGCATGAAAAACTGCCTGCAGGGTTTTATAGATCGAAACCTTGAACGGAAATTAATAAGAAAACAGTGTGAGAGCACAGCAGCGTGTGACCTCGCTATTGTTCTTTCATAAAGACACCACTGTGTTGCTATATTGGTTAAATATATATTTATTCTAAATAATAAATAATCTTAAGGTGCACCGCAGCTTTTGCCAATGATTCCTACCTGTTCCATCACTGTGATAACTGATACCCTTGAGGAAGTAGGTCTTCAAATAAAAATGTGTTGTTTTTAACAGCCATGCTCAATACTTACAATTATGTATGAAAGTAGTTCTGAATCTGATGCTAAAGAGACTACAAATATGAGTGCTGTACTTGTTCCTACTGAAAGGAGAGACCTAAATCTCAGGTTGAGTCAAAAATATCAAGACTTTTTAAAAATTAAATGTTCACCTCAAGGACGAGCCATCAGCATTAAACTACACAGTCGTCCTCAGATGTATTCATAGCCTCCCATTAAAGAAGGAAATAAACAGCTGTCACTGAAATAAGTTGAAACTGACAAAAGTAATAATAAATAAATGAAAATCATGACGTTGGTTTTGAATTGTGGTTCAACAGAAATATATATATAAAACAAGCATGATGTGAATTTTGCCTTTTCTTTAATGGAAGGGTATGAATAAATTTGAGCACGGTTTCTAAAGAGGAAAAAAAATAAACAGGTAAAATGTAACTGCAAGCAATGCACTCCAAAGAATTTAAGAGTTCATTTACAAAAACAGATAACTCCATCTTCCCAAACCTTCAGAAAACCCACTTTTCCATCGTCCACCTGAGACAATATCAAACTTCAGTTATCTCTATTTTTGTCATTTCTGCTGAGTCAAATCCACTCAACTTCAGTTTAATTGATATTGTCTCAAGCAAAAAGAAGTTTTCTGAAAATCTACAAAAATGCAGTTATCTGTTTTTGCAAATGAACTCTTCAATTACTTTATTAGAGACATTTTTATTCCCACAGCGGCAGATAGTTTATTACTTGAAAAACTACTTTTACTCAGAAAAAGTGAATCAATCATGATATTTTTAGAGTCATAAAATATGTGATTTGTAATAATATTATTCATCATACTGTGTGCTCTAAATGCTCCATTCAGAGTCAGCGGTTACATTCCAGCAGCAGCTGCAGAGTTGGAGGCTCACCCAATCTTGGCGGGCATGTAGAGCATCATGGGTACGACAGGAGAGTCGTTGTTGCCGTAGATGATGAAGCCCATTTCTCGAAGCCTCTTGCGGAAATAGACTGTGTTCTCTGCCAGCTGCCGCACACGATCACAGCCTGGGGATGATGAAAAGGGATTCTAAAACACGAGAGCTGACAGCGAATGCGATGCAAGTTAACCGCACGTCTACTTTGTGTTCTGGAATCATGTATATTTAATGACCATCTCGGGGTGTCTGGCAGTGTGCTGACGACTGTTTACTCGGTCACTTAGATGTGAACAAGTTACACACACATCCCATCGCACTGTGGTGTGTTATTACAGAGCAATGTGTGGATATTTATAGGGCTGCGGGGTATACCTTTCACATATAAGGGCTGTCGGAGCTAAACAACGACTCCTCTCCTATTGAGTTGTGTTTATTTTTTAGCGAATCTGAGCCTTCTGGATGGCAAAAAGAAAGGAAATTATTCCGAGCTGGGTAGATAATGCTTTAAAAAGATGAAAAAGGAAGGCTGACGAGCAGCTGAATACAATCATGAGATGGGTGTGAGAAAACGTCTGAGTGTTACAGCATGCGGGCACCACGGGGAGCTCAAGTTTTGAGCTCCTCTGTAGTGTTTTTTTTTTTTCTCCCCTCCTCTCCCACAGGAGATCAGGAGATTCACTGGGTTCTTTGAAAAGCTACCTTCGCATCAAACACGAGACTACAAACTCTGGCGGTGATGCTCGCAAATTTAGGCTCACCCCCTGCATGCGATAATACATGCAGCATAAGATTTATTAAGACGAGTAGAGCCAAATGCCAGACTGCAATTTTACAACCATCCATTCATATATATAGGAAATCTGCAAAGCATTCGCTGTGTGTGCAAATTGTGAAACACCTCATGTGACCTCAGTGGACACAATGAGTTTCGATCTACTGCTTATGGAGGAAGATGGGATTGAGCGCCAATGTGGGAGGTCCAGCTCAGGCCAGAGGATGCAATCACAGAGGACAGGAAATGGTCAGGAATCAAGAGACGGCTAAGAGGAACATTTGGAACTCTCAGTGAACCACCATGAAAGAGTTCTGGAGATTTTTAACCACAGTCACGGATACACTCATAATAAATAAGCACTGTCATTTTTTCAGAACATCAGGTCTGGAAAAAACACTCCTCAATGTGTGGCTGAGCTTGTCCTTTAGCTAGTTTACACTGACACCTGGTGGCTCAGGAGGAGAATTACAGCAGATAATTCCAGCACACGGTCCTCAAATGTATTCATACGCTTCCATTAAAGAAAAGACAAAATTCACAAAAGTCACTCAAATAATAGAAACTGAAAAAAGTAATAATAAATAAAAATTTACTAAATTATAGTTTAGTGAAACAAGACATTGATTTTTAATTGTGGTTGAAAATAATCATAAAAAAAAAAAAAGCAAAACTGTCCTGGACAAACTAGAGCACTTTGCTGATGAGCAGTGGGCCAAAATCTAAATACCTGTCAACAGGTGCAGAAGTCTGATTGAGAGTTACAGAAAACACTTGATTGCAGTGATTGGCTCAAAGGGCTGTTCAACTAAATATTAGTTTATGGGTCAAAATTTATTATTACATTTGTCAATTTCAACTTATTCCAGTGACAGATGTTTTTTTCCTTCTTTAACGGGAGGGTATGAATACATTTGAGGACGACTGTAAGACAAGTCCAGTACAAACCAACATGTGCTGACATTCAGTGTTAATGTTAAAGACACGTTCATGACTGCAGATGTGAACATGTCAAAACTAGATGCAAAAAAATGAAAAATAAAAACTCACATTTTATGTACTATAATTACTGTGTGAGAAAAACTTCAAACCTGCCTGGAACTGGATATTTTCTTTGCGAGATCTGCATTCTTTATCGAGGAATCTTTTGTAGTGCGGACGTGTTGCTTTGTAGTGCTGATTCCCTCCAAGTGAGTCCGATGTTTGTCATATTCTATTTTCACTTTTAAGATGTTCAAGCTGTTCCTCATCTATATTCAGAGGAAAATGTTGGACTTTTCTTTAGATCTTTTGATGTGATATATTGAGCATTTAATGGACGGTTCTTTTATTTGCTGTTGGGATGCGAGGATGCCAGAAGGAGGATTTTGTTTATCTGCAGCTGCTATTTTAATACAAAAAATATACAATAAAAGGTTAATGTAATTGTTAGTGTGCCTGTATAGCAGTCAGGGTCAAATATGGCTGACTTCTAACAACAGATGCCTTTTGTAGCTCTGCATCACTGGGAATTCCACTTAAGAAATTGGCATGGTGACACACACTTAAACATGTCATGTTTTATGTACGAGGGGACGTGAAAAAGTTTCACCAAAAACATTACAGCAATTTTTTTGTGTGTGTGTGTGTGTATTTTTCAATGTAGCTTCATAAACTTCAACATGGCTTGGTCCACCAATTACCACGTTTTGCTATCCCTTCGAGGAAGAAGGTCACATTTTGAGCGTCTAGATTCTCAGCATGAACGACTTCATCATCGCTGTGAAAATGACAACCACGCAAGTGAGATTTCAGTTTGGGACATAGAAGTCAGACGTTGGCAGCTTCTAACACAGGGGTGTCCAATCCTGGTCCTCGAGAGCCACAGTCCTGCATGTTTTAGATGTTTCCCTCTTCCAACACATCTGATTCAAATGATCAGGATCGTTGTCAGGCTTCTGCAGAGTTTGCTGATGAGCTGATCATTTGAATCAGGTGTGTTGGAAGAAGGAAACATCTAAAACATGCAGGACTGTGGCTCTCGAGGACCAGGATTGGAGACCCCTGTTCTAACGCCTCTCCTTTATCATCAATTACTTTGAACAATTGAGTTTTTGTGGGCAGTGATATAAGGCTTTAGAACATACAGTTAGACCCTAAACTGGAGCGACACCCCTTGTTTCCAGGAGAACTTTCTAAAGTGCCCTGGTTCATTCTATGAAAATGCGTTTTATTTAATCCAGGGGTGTCGAATCCTGGTCCTCGAGGGCCGCAATCCTGCATGTTTTAGATGTTTCCTTCTTCCAACACACCTGATTCAAATGATCAGCTCATCATCAAGCTCTGCAGAAGCCTGATAATGATCCTGATCATTTGAATCAGGTGTGTTGGAAGAGAGAAAAATCTAAAACATGCAGGATTGCGGCCCTCGAGGACCGGAGTTCGACACCCCTGATTTAATCCAAAAAACATGTTTCAGTAGAAGACAACTGGACTTCTTGAACAAGAGGTGACACGTTTTCAAGACACTAAAGAGAAGTCCAGTTGGCGTCCACTGAAGCACTTGATGACCTGAAAGACTTGAGACTCAACAACGACATGCAATATCATTGTTCAGATTCAGACATACCTATCGTTGTGCCATCCTCGCCCATAATGCACTTCATAGAAGTGATGATTTGCTCCACCACAGGAGGAGACATGGAGGTGGCGTAGACCGCACTGTGGGAATGGGAGCGTAGGTACTCGATGAGCTCCTAAACACAGCAGATGCACAGGAGATGTAAAAGGAAATGCATGAACAACAGATTTAATTACTCTACAGTGTCTTCAAGCGTGGACAGTTTATATATATATATATTTTATTTGTCAGGGACCGTGCACAACATCATCAGTCTCACAGGAGAAGAGATGCAATATATACCAGATTTAGCTACTTGCTCATATCCATCTGGAGTCCCAAGACAGGTAGACACAATAGTCAGTATATTATATACACACACACACACATATCCAAAGTACTTGATATAAATAAGAGAACACCACACACACACACACACACACACACCATAAAACACACACACACTCCCAACCACTCAATCCCAGACATGACTTGTTTCAGATCTGCTACCTGCATTAGAGCGACAATGAAAACATGCATCTTACACACCACAAAAGAGTGAGTTAAAATGACAAAGAAATAACTTTGTATATATTATGGCCTCTGAAATTGATTTTAATGGTATTTCATAAAAACACAATTGAGAAAAAGGTCATAGTATTAAATATTCTCAAAGCGTTAACGAGCAAAATCAAATCCAATCCTCAGATTTTGTGCTTCTTAAATTACAACCCTTAAATAAAGCTTCTGTGACACCTTACTGACATAAATCTGGATCGTTAACAATTAGTTCTCAGCTTCATCCTGTCACATGATGGCACATTCCTCCACCAGTAAATCATGCTTGACTTTCTCAAACTCATTTTCAAAATATTTCGAAACCCCATCGGTTTCTAAGGTGTCACGGTGAACTGATGGAGACAAAAAGTCTTGACATCAGGACTTCTGTGCAGCGAGCCTTGTTTTGATAAGTTTTGACGGTGTGTCATGCAAGTAGGTTACTATGTCAGGAATGCAGAGTGCATTCACTGCAGGGCTGTAAATCCACATTGTTGGGAGAACAAGTGTCTTTTCTGTTACACTTAAAATTCTCACTTGTCACTGTAACCCCCGATCTTGAGATAACGTTAGTCTCAGCATTCTTGGTGAAATATTCCATCTACACTGGGTTAGTCAACTGCACTGTATATCCGTGAAGCTGATTTTTTAGCTTACTCATCACCTCTCATCTTTCTTTGTAACCCTTTTGTCCCACAACAACTACAATGTCATAAACTGAACCTGCAGTGTTCAATCCTCACCCTTTTCCCGGCGATGTATCCCCCTGCAGCACCAAAGCTCTTGGTAAATGTGCCCATCATGACATCCACGTCACAGGGGTCGAGGCCAAAGTAATCCACCACACCTCTTCCTCTTGGACCCAGAGCTCCTATGCTGTGGGCCTCGTCTAGATAAAGGTAGGCCCGGTAGCGCTTCTTCAGGGCGATCACCTCGGGCAGGCGCACTATACTGCCCTCCATGCTGCAGGAAAGAAAGATGCACAAAGGCGTTATAGCCACACATGTCCTGATGCATTTGGGTTCATTTGTTTCCCAAAAAGCCAAAGAAATTGAACTTCATCAACAAGCTAATCTCACTTTATCAGCTGCCTCAAGAGAATAACGTTATAATGTCACAGCCAGAACAGAGTGTGCTTATAGTAGCGGATTACTACACAGTGCAGGTTTTGCATCGCCCAGTCAGGCTGAGTAAGTTTAGCTAACCAAGCACTGAGTCAGCTCTGTCAACCAATAATCCAGTCCCAGGAGTGTTAACGCTGCTGAACCTGATGGAAACACAAGATCCATCAATGGAGGTTAAGCGCTGCCTTCTGGAGGCTGCTTCTTGCATGTGGTTGCACTCATACATGCTGATACCTGCTCATCATGCCTAAGTCAAAGACATAGCTGAAGTAATCTGATGTGGAACATTTGCCAACACACACAAACACAGTTGATGAAACTGCTGCTTGTGCAATGAAGTTACATTGTGCTCTTGTTGAAAATGGGAAGGAAATCATGGGAACCTTGAAGAGGGAGACTCCCACTGTTTTAGCGCTGTAGGCGAATGACATGTTTATAATAACTACAAAAGCTGCACACACAGATGTTTCTTGACTTTTTCTTAGCAATCATAACATATAAAGACAAGACGGTCAAAACCAAAAAGAGAAACTGTACAATGAAATCAAAATGATTGTGTTGCAAAAGGTTGTTTTTTTTAAATCAAAGTATGTATGCAAACGCAAATAATGCACCTGTAAATGCCCTCGACCACTATGAGGATTTTCTTCCATGGTCTGTGAGTCCTGGGCTGCCCGTGAACTATGGCTTCTTTCAGCAGTTTCTCAAGGCTCTGCATATCTTCAAGAAAAATCAAGAGAGCATTTCAGTCAAAATGAAAGTCGTGGTTTTAGCAGCAGTGGTATAAAACCGCTTGACGTTTGTTCTTGGTTGGACAATCATTAAGAGGAAGTGATAAACTCCTACACACAGTTTCAAAAGACCCTCAAAGTGTCGATGAGCCCACAATGCTGAATTCTGAGTGCTATAGTACTGAACAGATGAATGAAGTTGTTCTTAGATCATTGGCTTTTAGTTCAACTGTTTAGCGACTGAATATTTTAGCAAAAAAAACATTTTTAAACTCAAGCAACGTGTCCTTGTGGATTAACATATGAATTCAGTTAATTAATGCCTGTAGCCCACAAGACAAGGGTTAAGTAAAGTAAAGTTAGTGAATAGAATGATCCGAGGCAACAGACTGGAGCTAATGGCTGTGTGTCAAAAGGTTGCTAACCACTAGCTGCTAATCACACAGGCATATCTAATGAGCGTAAAGCACAAATCTACTTTACCTCGACTTTATCTAACAGAAGCAGAGGGATTATTTTCAAAACATGGCCCCAACTAATCCAACGGATGATTTGTAAACTGTTCAGCTGCAGCTTAGCCGAGCTACAGTTAGTTAAGCTAATGACAAATAACTTTTTTTTTTTTACAACTCATTACACACACAAATACAGAAATTACACTTAATATATAAACAACGTATTTTAAGTTCAGTAAGGCGAGAGCTATTTTATGTGCTAACCTAAAAATATACTAAATTGAACTGTTTTAGCATGTGAGCTAACATTAGCAGCTAGTTAGTTCTTCTCTATATTTGACATACAACCCAATATTTTGTGGTTTTTTTTCCAAAAAAGTGTTTATAAAAAGAAGTTATAGTACACTGAATGCAACTATAATTAATCAACAGCAGACATTTTGAATTATATTAAGAAAAGCACAGGTGCTATTAAAATAATTTTTTAAAAAAAAAGAAAGAAAAAAGAGGCTATTTTAAGTTAGCATTACATGGTGACGGTGAGCTACCATTTAAAATACCAGGACCCCAAAACTAAAGCAGCGAAATGGAATTTAACCTCCTAGTTTATTTCTGTATGTTTGAACACTATGACATGAATTTCAACCTTATTTATTTTGTATAGCACCTTTCATACCAATGTGCAGCCCAAAATGCTCACCGGCAAGAATAAAACAACCTTGACGGTGACGACAGCATTACAAGACTGAAAATAGATCAGTAACAGTCCATGAAATAAAACAAACACCAGGGATGAAAAAAATTATGTAAGAAACAAAGCTTACAATTTAAAAACTAAGTTTAAAGCATTAGGCTATAAAATTATTCCAAAATCAAAGGTTAGACTTAAATGTCAAGCTTCAAAATGCCTTTTGTAAAAAAAAAAGTGTTCATTTTTTCAAAAAACATAACAGGACAAATAATGCGGGACCTTATTTCTTTTTATTTTTATCTGAAGTATTACCTTTAAAAAAGTATGCTGAGTTGAGATATACAACAAAATTTCAAACACAGCTGAAGCATGAAAATGAATTTAGATAAAGGTGAACCACTTAAATTGAGGCAATGACGAGCTGCAGTGGACACCAGGATGCATGCGGACAGAAGATAAACTTTAAATGCTGGTAGGAGACAGACTGACAGGAGGACCCATTTGTGACTCACTGTTGTGTTTGAAGACTCTGATGGTGGACCCGGAGAGTCTGGCTCCCAGGACCAGAGAGGCATGGTTCAGTTCATCACTCAGAATCAGGCATCCCTGCAGGACACCAAATCGAGCTTAATTAGTCTAAATAATTCAAACACATGACTTGTTTTTATCCATCTGAGACAGCATTGCACATACAAGCCTACATAAAAATCAGTTCATTTTGTTTACTGACTGGTGAGTGGAGGGAGCATCATTTTATGCTCGTATGTAACGATCTGTGCTGAGAGAGTTACACTGAAAATGCTGTTTGCTCTGTATTGATTGCACTGTTTGCTACTGCAGTACTCTTACACTGAAAACCTACACCTTTCTTTTTTTTTTTTTTACCAGCGGCTTTGCATCGTTTCACAAGAACAAAAGCATTCAGCTCACACTCTCTGCTGTTGGTTTGCGCTCAGTAGTGACCGGCCGCCACACAACATCAGCAGCAACTGACTGGTGTGAACACTTTGGTTAGTTTTCATTGCCACACAGTCACACCACCAATCCCCTGAGCGAACAGGAAGCGTTTCCTCCTGATATGAGGTCAGGGGGTGTTGTTGTGCCTTCAGTTGGTGTTACTGGTAGCGTGATGATGTTTTTTGTCAGAGATGGTACTCAAGATTGCACTAACAAAAATGCTGGGTGGCAAACTTATTTTATCTTTAGCAAATAAGACAGACAGAAATAGCAAAAGTCATGAAGGAGACATGGCAGGAAAATAAACAAGAAGCTAAATAATAGAGATAACAAATACAGGCGATGACAATAAACTCCAGCTCTACCCAGGACCCGTGTATTATTTGTTTCTGTACCTTGCCCGCCAAGGCCGGCATGTTCATGGAGTTGGTCGCAAAGCCCATCCCAAACGCCATGGCAGATTCAACGCCGAGGAACTTAGCCACCAGTTTCTCCATCTCCTCGTGTCTGTCCAGGTTACCTGAGGTGCACACACACACACACACACACACAAGGTTACAACAAACAGACACGAGCAACTCAAAGATCTGTGCTTACATACCAGATGGCATGCAAATACACTTATTTGCTTTCTTGCCTAAAGTCAAAGAAGGAGATTAACGCAGCTGTTGTACAGGGTTAGCTCAGCTTTGCATGAAGACTGGAAACAGCTTGCCTGGTTCAACTCAAAGAAATAAAAAAAATGCACCTAACAACACTATAACAGCTCATTTATTAACAGTTATAGCTTGTTTGTAAGTGTGAAAAATGGTGAATTTATGGGCAGCACGTTGTATTAACTCCTTGGTGAGTGCAGAACTTCACACTTGTATTCTTTAGGTTTTGTACAATTTAAACAAATGAGAGCCGTGAGAGAGTGTTTTTTATTAGCCCTATATTTAAAAGACATATTTGAGTGTGGTAGCAATCTCCTCTAATTCTAGATAACAAAGTGAACTATTCATTCTGCAGCTAAAAAAAAGCCACCTCTAATCTTTCAAAGCAAGTTATTCACAAACCTTCCATGAAATACTCACACAGCCAGTCTGGCTGTCTGTGCTCGATTGTGGGTCATCTAGTGTGTCGGATATGCACGCATTGACTTGTTAGATTTACAACTGTGTGGGTTTGCCTTTCCTTCTGTAAGAAGAGAAGCGTCACTGGTTCTACTCGACCAGTAAATATGTGCTGGCCACTTCCTCCAGGGTGATCTGGATCTTATCAGAGTTGCTCAGCAGACCGACTTCAGCCACAGATTTCTTAAGTCAATACAGACGCTGCTTTTAGGTTTTTTTTACTGCTATGGGAGTAATCTAACACATTTTAAGCTAAGAAAGTTTTTGAATAACAGTAAATATCATCACCTTCGTATATTTGGCCAATTCTGTAATGCACTCATTATGTTTGAATTTATCTTTTTTTAAATGTAATTTTAACTATTGCTTATATATATATATATAAAATTGACTTTTACTTCACTTTCTTTGTAATTTAGGGTTGTTTTTCTTGTCCAATTATAAAGTTTAAAAACCTAGCTTATTTGAAAAAAGAGGAAACTTGGTCTGTAAATAAAATGACTCTCTCTACATCATTATACTATTTTCTGATGTTATATATAAAGGCAATAATTTTAAAAAATCTATCAACAAATAAAATAATAATTAGTTGTGGCCCTTATTAGGCCACAAGGATAGTCACAACGCATTTTGCTGAGCGATGATGAATGTTAAAATAACATACTATACAAGGAAGTTACACCTTTAACTTAGTGCAAACTTTCTCGAAAGCCACTAAAGGTTTTGTCAGAAAGTAATGTTTTTTGTGCAGGAAAAATAAATCCTTTCTATTAAATAAAGCTTTGGAATATCTTTATATGCACAGATAGAATTAATTGCATATTTGTTGTTTTGTCTTTTACACAAGTAGGTGTGTGTTTTAACTGTTTCCTGTAAAAACAAACTAACTTAATTGGCAGCATTTATTTATTATTATTTTTTAAGTTATATCTTTGGCATTTTTGCCTTTTTTCGAAAGCGCAGTTAGAGAGAGACAGGAAAGTGGGGGAGAAGAATGGGGGAAGGACCTGCAGAAGAGGGCCATGAGCGGGATTTGACCTCTGCATCGGGGACTATAGCCCCTGTAGATGGGTCAGCCAGGTGAGGTATAGCAGCGCCTAATTTGCATCATTTATTAACACAAACCAGTTTGAGATGCTTTGTTTATAGTGGTTAATTCATCCCTGTGCATAATGTCGGTGTTTTGTGTTTGTACCGATCTCCTGCCGGGTGCTGGCCACTCCAACACCGTACTTCACGGTGACCTCGGCTGCAGACTCAGCGCATGGACCTGTGTTCTCAGCGAAGCCGAGGTAATTATACGAGCCCAAGTTAATCACATCCGGCACTACGCGACCTGTGTACCTGGAAGAATGAGAGGAGAAGATCATCAGACACAGGAAACAATCAGCGAGAGGGAACTAATGACTCCCAAAGCTTATTGGTCCAATTAATACTAATGATTGTTACAGATAATTAAAAACTAAACTGAAGTGGAGTGAAAGGCTGGATAGCATCAAAGTGCTCTTTGTTTTCCCGTTTTTTTTCTTTTCTCCCAATCTCTGCCCCTCCCACACAGCCCACCCCGTTCTCTCACTGGCGCTCCATTGTTCTCTGGTTTTGCTTTGTCGCAGTGTGTGTGTGTGATGTCGGACTTCACACACCTCACTGCCCCTCCACTGAAACGCTTCCACTGCAGCTGTCCTCCAGCTTTTCCTCAGTGAGGAGTCAAGATGACAAATGTGAGGCCGGACTGATGTTAACATCAGATGAGCTTTGATTAGAGTGTTGGTACTGAGTTTGTCATTGCCATAAGATATAGTGAATCACTCTTTTAGAACCTACAAGTGAAAGTCACCCAAAAAGAACGACAAGAATATGTATTCACATTGTCAGTCATGAAGTTTAACAGTAGCACGATTTGCATTTCAAACTACGTGCAAATCTAACCAGCGCTGATGAGAACAGGTTGTCTGTGGTTTTTGACGTTAAAATATATCTGGGTCACTCTAGATTTGACTCATTTAAGTGTGATGCAGCTTGTGGGACAACAGACCCATGCTGTCATTTTATGCACGAACTAGTAGAAAGAGAGACAAAATAAGAAAACTAGCTGCAGAAGTAAACATGGTGAAGGTTACACTTACTCTACATATTATAAATCAGGTGGGTGTAGTCCTGTAACAAATGCTACATGTGAAGAATTTGCCCAGAAGCCATTCATTTTTCCCTAATTTTGTATTTCGTCCAAAAAGAGCGCATAAGAATGTGTGTTGACGTGTCAGACAGATATTTATTTCCACCCCTGCATTTGTTAGATCTGATTGCTAGAAGGTTAAAAATGCTGTCGAGCAGAAAGTCATTTATCAGATACAAATTCCAAACATTTGCTGGTACCAGCTTCGTAATGAGAACATTTTTGGTATGTTACAGACTAAATTATTTGCTTTACTCATAAAGCAGATGATGGACTGTGTGACAATGGAAACTAGTATGTAAATTATTTTTCATTTCACATTGAAGGCTGACACTGATATCGATCTTTGAGAGTTTTAAGAAGCCAATAACAATGTAGTGTCTGCTGGTGTTTCTTCACATTAACAATCTTGATATGGACATCTTACATTTGTGTGTTTTTTTTAAGACTTGTGATGAAGACACGTAATAATCTGTACATTCTACCAATAAAAAATCCATTTGTTTTCTCTGGTAATGGTAATAGTGCTTCTAAATGACCTGACATCTATTCTAAGCGAGCATTTTTCTCAAGAATAGGAGTTTATTCGTGCGATCAGCCAATCATACTATCATGTGGCAGCACGACAGCGAGTAAAACCTTGCAGATAGAAGTGAGGAGGTTCACTTAATGTTCACATCAAACATCACAATGAGGAATAAATGCGATCTCAATGGCTTTAACTGTGGTTGGTTTGAGTCGTTTTCTAAAACCGCCGATCTCCTGGATATGCACCATTATGCATCCCTTTATGGCCACAATCTCTTTCTAATGGCTGCTTTGCATGATAGTGCCCCAGGTCACGAAGCAAAAGTCAAACTGGTTTCATGAATATGACAATGAATTCTGTGGCCTCCTCAGTCACAAAAATCTTAATGAAGTAGGACACCTTTAGGATGTGGTAGAATATAGGCATGGCGGCAGGAACGTGGCGCCAACAATCAAGTCAACATGGAGCAGAATCTCAAAGGAATTTCCAACATTTTGTGGAATCCATGACACCAAAAGAGGCTGAGGGCAAATAGAGGCTGAGGGCGAATAGAGGCTGAGGGCAAACAGAGGCTCTACCCAATATTAGTGCGGTGTTTGTTATTATGTGCTTACTGAGGAGAGTTTAGCAATTCTCCGTTACCAATACATGTGCAAAAAGCGAATATTTGATGGTATAGCTCTATTTTAAAATATCATTGTTCCTTTAAGGGGGCTGCAAGGTGGCTCGATGGCTAGCACTGTTGCCTCGCAGCAAGAAGGTCGCCGGTTTGTGTCCCAGTGAGGACACCCGGGATCTTTCTGCGTGGAGTTTGCATGTTCTCCCCGTGCAGTGTGTGTTCTCTCCAGGTTCTCCAGCTTCGTCCCACACAGTCCAATAACATGTAGAGGTTAATTGGTGATTCTAAAGTGAATGTGAGTGTGCTTGGTTGTCTGTCTCTAAGTGTAGCCCTGTGACAGACTGGTGACCTGTCCAGGGTGTCCCCTGCCTTCACCCTAAGTCAGCTGGGATAGACTCCAGCCCCCACGACCCTAGTGAGGATTAAGCGGTGTATAGATAATGGATGGATGGATGTTCCTTTAAGCAGAGGCTGACTCCCTTCAGTGAATAACAATGACAAAACAAGCCACAGTTTCCCCTTTTGTACAACCTAAGAACTTGACATAGTCTTTCACAGTGTTGCAACTTGCAGACAGTTCTGGCCAGTGAGGAAGGTGTGTAACCCCGCTCCGTTTTTGCGGGTTTAAGTTCTTACATTACCCAGTCTCTTGTGTGTAGTGTAACATGTCACTTTTCTTGATTTTTTTTTTTTTTTGAGGAAACACTGTTAACACAATTGGAACTAATCCTTGACTGGGGGATTAGCTATAAAGCCTGCTTCCTCCTTGCTTTTGTGTTTCTGAATACCTCAAGGTTAACTGAAAGATAACAATATTTACACTCTTGTACAAAAGCTATGTCTTTCTCACTCAAAAGTCCAGTTGTAGTCTTGGGAGGCTCGTTCCATCAGATCCATCTTGGCTCCTGGGACGCTGCATATGGGCCTGTTCCAGTTGTCTCTTATCCGCATGTAAAGGTTTCTGGTGTAGAAATTCTCAAAATCCTGGTAGAGTGGCACAAAGTCCTACACATGGATAAACAGAAAGATGCATTGTAAAGCAGAGTAGAGAGCGGGGCATTACCTGACTGGCAGAACATGTCGGAATTTCATCCTAAATCATTTGCTTTTACAAGTTTTAAATCCAAGAAATACCTTCAAGGGGCTGCATGCCTCTCATGCTTTTGGAAAGCTTGACTAAAAAGAATTTAATCTCTCGAAGCATAAACTTTAAAACAACATTTAAACACCAGCGAGGGAATTCCTTTTCCTTGGAGGAGGTTCATGCAGGAAACCTCCATGAGATATCCTCGGCGTGATTTAATGATTTCCACACGTCTGCCTCAGCAGCTTCCGTTCCTCAACATGACCAAGTACTTAAAACAATGGGCTTCACTATCAAACATTACATAACACGTCGAAAACAATCTCAGTGGTCAAGGACATGCTCTAAATGTGCTCCAGCTCGGACTAAAATGCACTTCTAAGAATGCACATTGCACTCTGCTGTGAGTAAAAGGAAAGGAGAATATACACATTTCTATCTTTGTAATCAGTTTCCTGGTTGG
>NW_007577824.1:558897-567775 GCF_000690725.1 Stegastes partitus
CATTACAGTTGTTTACATTGAACAGTTACAAGCTTATGTCAACCTACTGGAGGCTTTCATAGACTAAATGTGCTTCCTCTTCCACCACCAAGCTTGAAGCAAATACCGAATAAAACTTTAAGATATGAGAGCCTGTGTTATAGCTTCTAGCGTTTGAAATGGACGCTTTCTGGTGTGCAAATCGCTCAAAAACAAACAACAAAGCCGAGTTTTCCATTTGTTATCGCCGCTGTTTGCACATGAGCAAGGCAACCGAGCAGTCACCAGGCAACGTGTAATTAAAGCTCAGTCTCCCAGATCAGTTTCATTCAACACCTGAAACACAATTTGTCTCCCTGCCAGAAGCAATCGCAGTCACAGCGTATCGGTAAACATGCTGACTGCATGATGCACGCATGTAAATGTCTCAAGTGCTGCCTTAATTAGGAAACCGTTTCCAAAAATACATTGTGCCTTTCTGGGTGTACACAAAATACTGTCAGGATAATTATACAGTGTCATTATTGATAACGCTAAACCTGTTTGGATCAGTGAAAGCTTTTCCAGACTTGCCTGAGGACTTCGATACACCCATCCCTGTATTTATTCGTCTTTGGCTTCTCTTACCTTTTGTTCCTCCTTCTCTCTGGCAATGTGGCACCTTTCGATCTTCCACTGACGCAGGAAGTCGCGGAGGTAGCCAAAGATGGTGAGGATGCCGTAGCCCATGTAGGTGAGCACCGCCACCAGCATGGGCGTCTCTTCGAAAGATTCGATGAAAGGCCGTTTGTACAGGCTGCCATGGTGTGATGCTGCGTGGACCTGAGCAAAATGGAAAAAGGAAGGAAACACTGTGATTCTGTTGTGCATGCATTGCATTCACCAAAGAGGAGGTCTTCTCTTAAAAAATTTGATTTATTATCTCATATTAACGGGAAACCATCTTGTACTCAAACATGTCTCAATTTGCAGCCCACACTGTAACTCACTATACGCTTGTGCTGAAGCAGGAATTGGAACGCTTGCCTGACAATCATCAGTTGTTTTTTACATTTCTTAAGTATTGAAGTAGTTGTCAGTACATTTGACAGCATATAGGAAAAATGAACTGTTAATAGCGAAGTTGCTGTAATAAACATTTGAAGACCTTCCTGTTTAAAGAGGCTTTTAACTCAACTTAAGGACTTCTTTTTTAAAACTATGATTTTAAGTGTGTGTACGGTTTCTTTTTATTACATGCTTGTAGCACTTTGAGATTTCTTTTTAATGAAAAGTGCTTTATACATAAAATGCATCATTATTATTAGTATTTTTTTTTTTATCTAACAAATATACAAGAAGAAGCTTTATTGTCATCACACAAGAAATACAACGACACTGTTGTTGGGCATCATCTTTGCAGCGGCTAATATGGTCACAAGAAAAACGTTAAAAGATGATATAAATAATAACATAGCAATATAATACAAAATAAACACTATTAAAAGGGCAAAAGAGCATTTGTTAGAATGAGTCCGTAAACTGGAAATCTGTAAATATAGCTTAAAAAAACATTATTATTATCATTATACATTATTTTGCGTCTCCACAGTGCAACACACTGGACCTATGGTAACCCTGTACCACCAACTCTTGGCAAAGTTCACATCTGTTTACACCAGTGAAGATTTAATGGGACATTTTCCAAAATACTCAAACAAAACCCTTAAAAGTGTAGCTGTGACTGATAACCATCCCAACCTTTCAGGACTAACCTTTTCTCTTAACTAAAAGACCACATAGTAAAAAGTACATTTCAGACCACATTAATACTCCTGTATATGTACTACTATATTATGCAGTTTTAAACCTCATCTGAAGTTACCCGACAGAATTAAGTCAGTATGACAAACACCCCCCAATAAATCTGTACTCTTAATATGAACAATGCTGTAGTCTTCGGGTAAACAGCACTGGAACCATATACAGTCCAGATACTGTAAATGTAAATACAGATCAGGAAAAAACGTGCTCTAAACTGGCGGTAATAAAGTATTCTGGATTGATAAATTATATACATGTGTGTCAGAAGGTCTCAGTGGGGATTTCTTTAATCAAAAGCTGTAATATTTCCAGACTTGGCTTCACCTCAGCCTGAGCCAGTGACATCAGTCTGATAGACACACTGACAATGTACCTGCTTTTAATGCACTCGAATAATGCCAATAAAACATCTGTGACACAAACTGAAATTAGAAAGCCTAATACACGGTTATCTATTCAGTAAAACACAGACAGACAGC
Source organism: Stegastes partitus (assembly GCF_000690725.1). Lineage (NCBI taxonomy): Eukaryota > Metazoa > Chordata > Actinopteri > Pomacentridae > Stegastes > Stegastes partitus. Next base: position 561,159 of record NW_007577824.1, read on the forward strand.
AAGTGTGTTCTTATCATATGCAGAATGCTGCATCACTTGGTATGAAGCAAGTAACTGATGTAAATCTTCAATGCTGTTTAACAGAACAACACATCTGTAGTTGAAACCAGAGTTTACATACACCGTAGACAAAGACATACAAGCTTCTTTTTTTTTCTCACTGTCTGACATCAAATGTGACTAAACTTTTCCTGCTTTAGGTCAGTTAGGAATACCAAAATTATTTCTATTTGCTAAACGGCAGAATAATGAGAGAGCGAATTTTTTATTACTTTCATCAAAGTAGGATGTTTACATACATTTCCTTAGCATTTGGTAGCGTTGCCTTTAAACTGTATGACTTGAGTCAAATGTTTTGGGTTTCCTTCCACAAGCTTCTAACAATAGATAGAATTCTGGCCCATTCCTCCTGACAGAACTGGTGGAACTGAGTCAGGTTTGTTGGCCGCCTTGCTCCACACATGTTTTCAGCTCTGCCCTCAAATGTTCAACAGGATTGAGATCAGGGCTTTGTGATGGCCACTTTGCTGTCCTTAAGCTCTTTGTAACTAATCTGGCAGTATGCTTAGGGTCAAGACCACAGGACATATCTCCAAAAACGAAGGTCTTTGTCCCCATGTGCATTTGCAAACTGTAATCTGTCTTTTTTATGTAGCTTTTGGAGTAATGTCTTCTTCCTCTCTGAGTATTCTTTCAGCCCATGTCGGTACAGGACTGGTTTCACTGTGGATAATGACTCTCTTACCAGCTTCAGCAGCATCATCACAAGGTCTTTAGCTTTTGTTCAGGGGTTGATTTGCACATTTCACACCAAAACACTTAATCTCTGGGACACAGAACTCGTCTCCTTCCTGAGCTGTATGATGGCTGGACATTCCCATGGTGTTCGTACTTGTATATAATTGTTTGAACAGATGAACATGGAACCTTCAGGCATCTGGAAATTGTACCCAATGATGAACCAGACTTGTGGAGGTCCACAGTTCTCTTCCTGATATCTTGGCTGGTTTCGTTAGATTTTCCATGTTGTCACAAAAGGAAGCAGTGTGTTTGAGGTGTGTCTTAAAATACATCCACAGGTGTGCCTCCAATTAACTCAAATGTTGTCAGTTAACCTATCAAAAGCTTCCACAGCCATGACATCATCATCTGGGATTTCCCAAATAGTTTGAAGGCATAGTAATCTTAGTGTATGTAAACTTCTGACTTTGATGAAAGTAATAAAAAAAATCTCTAAAAAAATTCTCTCTCTCCTTAATCTGGCATTTAGCAAATAGAAATAATTTTGGTAAACCTAACTGACCTAAAACAGGAAAAGTTTCGTCTGATATAATGTCAGATAATGAGAGAAAAAAGGTATTTTTTATATAGTGTATGTAAACTTCTGGTTTCAACTGTATATCTGTATGTTCATTTTCCGTATTTATTTTACAAATAAAGTTTACGTTTTTTCACACTGGATTTGAGCCCACAATGTCAGGATTACAAACAACATTATTTAGTTAATTGCAGTGATTTTTGCTAGCTTCTGGATCAATATGCTACTGTCTTTATTATATTGTTAATATGCAATTCTAATCATCTTAAAACGTCTGTTTTCTTTGCTGTGAACCAATGTGATTAAAGCTTGATATATACATCGTACCAGTGCTGTTTGTTTGTAGGATTTTTGCCAGAAGAACGTCTCAGGATGGAAACGTAAAAAAAAAAAAAGTGAGCAGAAACAATGATTTTGAGCAGCAATAGTTTGTTGATTGATTGATCGAGTTACATAAAAGTAATCATTTTTCACTTTCAAACAAGCATTCACAAGATATGACTTGCTGTAGTTCAGCTTCTCAAATGTGGTTTTCTTTCTCATATTTGAGAGTAAATATGTGAGTATCTGGACTGTGGGTTGGACAAAACAGCATTTAAAGTTGTCATCTTGAAAGATAATGAAAGAAAAAAGCTTTTCTCTAGAGCAAAAACTATTCTTGGAGAAAACAATTATTGCTTGCAGCTATACTGTGCAGGATAATTCAATTGTTTCACAGTCAGAACACAACAGCCTCTATCTCTATTTATGCAAGGCTACCCAACAATAATATTCTCTCCATGTAATCACAGCTTCCCCAGCTAAGACCTTAAATGGAATTAAGCTCTATATTATGGTGCATGCAAATACACTTTCCCTCTACTTTTCGTCCTAATGAGAAAAAAATGCATTTTATCTTTTGTTATAGTTGGCTGAGGTTGGTGGAACTCACTTAGAGGTGACTTATTTGCAGCCAAATTGGAAGTGGTAGGAAGATAAGACCACAGCATTAAGTGCTGGTTCTGCTGTGCACTAACTTTACAGGAAAGCAAACACAGGGAGGGAAGATTTGACTGCCAAATAAGGGAGGAGCAGGTCGTGTTGATGTAAATCCGAACACAGAAAATTTACGTTTATGTTTACTCTCTACATCTTGATAAAGCGGGCAGACAGAAACAGAAACTCCCTCCTCGTGGTGCAATTGTGCAATTCGCTTTCCCATCATGCTCGTCTCGGCGCTCGCGGCTATTAGGCCCTACATGTGACCGGTCATGCCTCTCTCTCTCTCTCAAATACCTTACAGAGTAGCAACGCTGACATGTGCATGAACTCTAATCAGCTGAGGTTCAGTCACCAGGCGCTCAGTTTCTTAGCCTACCCAGCCAGCGTAGTGGAGGAAACTCTGAGCTCTTGGCAAGTCTGGTGATGAGAATAATGAGATAATAAACAACACTGTGTCCGTCACCTAATTGTACTTAAGAATCACAGACTAGAAAAGTAAAAAAAACCTCACTCTGGTGTATACAACAACTCCATACCACAACATATCTGTGAGTCTGAATGCCCATGTGTGTGTGACAGCGTTTAATCATGTCGTCAGATGGGACCCGTTAATTGGAACAGTTACACAGAGCGCACCCAAGGGTGGAAATTTCATTAGCCTCTTTGGAAAAGCTGTTCCAAAGCATGCAAAACAGTCTCGGTGGGCAGGCGGACGTGAACAGGTGTGCTGGTTTGGTTTGTCTCTGATGACACTCATCACAGTTTCATTCTTACTTATAAAGGGAATTACCCACAAACTAAAATGAGCAGGGGGCAGATAAATGTATAGCTGAAATAGAAAAGGAGGTAGAATTATACACTTAAACACATATTACTCTCTAATAAAAAAAAAAAACACCAAGTCAACAGGTGAGATAAGGATCCACACGTTACCTGAACTGTCCCAACTTGCTGGACTGGTTCTGATGAAATGTGCACTTTCAGTATTTGATAAATCTTGGAGTTTTATCATTCCCAGTCTGTGCCTCAGATTAAAGTCACACACCAGTCTGTTTTCTTAAATTCGGCACACATACAATGCACTAAACACGATCAGAATACCGTGTAAATTTAACTCAGCTGTCACACCCGCCTTTTTTTAAACAACCTCCCTCCTTTACAACTACTGACTGGGCTGCACGAACTCATTCATAAAGTTGAGATTTTAATGAACTCATTTGCTGTTTGGTGCAAATATTATTACGCCGAATTACAGAGTAGTTCGTAACGATTGAGAGCAAGAGTTTGACTTGTGTTTTGAGTGTGTTTATGACATGAAAAAAGCATGAAAACTATTTAAACTTCGGAATTTCTTATGGAGTTTGGTGTTCAATCTGTGACAGAGTGTGGAGCCATCATTGCTCGATTGACAGCAAACCTTCAGATTACGAGCAGTAGAATTTAACCAGATGCCTTTCTGTCTTCCTAAAAACCCAGCAGTTCATGCTAATGACACCGCTGACAGCATCGTCCCACACAGCTGATGCTTCCCCCCCGGCTTCACCAACCTCTCCGCCCCGTCCCATCCCGGGCCTCACCTCCTCCTCGTCGGGGTGGCAGTGGTGCTTGTGCTGCCGCTCATGGCAGCGGTGGAGGCTCTTCACCAAGCCGTTTCTCTCCGGTTTCAGTCCGTTCTTCACACGCACTTCCCCGTTGGCTGGCTTGGTCGCGGGGCTTTCAGTCATTGCTGCTGAGCAACGATTGTGGAGCCGCGACGGTAACTTGCATGTAGGAACACGGAGCCCGGCTGCGGTGCAAAGCGGTGACAGTATCCGAGCTGGGACCGTTTACAAACACACGCCACAAACTCTCCCACACACGCACATACACGGACAACACACGCACGCACTCACACACGCACACACGCACTCTGTGGAACCTGAAAATCCAGACGCTAAATACCGGAAATCAACGCCCCGTAAACCATCATATCTGAGGCAGTCTGATGGGGGCGGGGTCACGTCGTGGACAAGGGGCGGGGCTTCACGCACGTCACCTTTGACTGGACAACATGTGGTCAACATAACAACATGTATTTGCTAATTATAATATTTAAAACTACAGGTTTCGACATTTTAATGAATGTGCAATCTCAATATAACAAAATTATTTTTTAATCTTAATTTTAAAAAAGATATAGATTTTGCAATATTAATATTAAAAAAAACAAAACATAGATTTTGTCATCTTAATATTAATAAAATATAGATTTCTAATGTGAGAGATGAGATAAGGTTAACTTTATTGTCCTGAAGGAAACTTGTCTTGGATGAAAGTGCTGGATGCCATGGCACAAATACCACAAATACCATGCAATTATAGCACATTAATTATACCATACAATAGCACACTATCATTAGCACATTCAGCTCATTTGCACATTTCTGTCATTTGCATATTTCTGTATCTCTCTTATATACTCTTGTAAATTTTGTTGACTTTCTTCTATATTATACTTTCTATATTTCCATCTTATTTTATTTTACCTTCATTCTATAACCTACCTTAATATTCTGTGTTGTCTTTTGCCTTGTTTGCCCCCTTTGTTGAGTGATTGTGCTGCTGTAACACCTGGATTTCCCTCTGGGATTAATAAAGTCAGTCTAAATCTAATACAGACAGCTTTTATTGCCAAGTGAGCTCACACACACACAAGGATTTTGACATGGTGAATGAAACTGGTACACAACAATAACAAGATAGGCAATAAATATAGAAATCTAAATCTAAAAAAAAAATCTGAATAAAATATTTTATGTCCCTAAGTCGACTGGGACAGGCTCCAGCCCCCTGCGACCTGAGTGAGGATTAAGCGGTGTATAGATAATGGATGGATATTTTCTGTAAAAGAAAAGTATAAAAGTACTATGTAATTTAAAAAAAGAGACAAAAACTTGCCTAAACCAGAGTAATAAATTAGAAAACAATTTAAATGACAATATTGCAAATTAAACTGAAGAACTGCACATATAAAGATATTGCATAGAGGTAGTGTAACAGGAGTCTTTAGTGATTTAGTGATTGATTGTTCATGAGGGATATGACCTGAGGGAAGAAGCTGCTCCGGTGCCGGGATGTTCGGATGCTGAGAGACCTGAAGCGCCGGCCGGAGGGTAGCAGGTCAAAGAGGTGATGACCTGGGTGGAAGAGGTCAGAGAGGGTTTTTCCTGCCATACAAAGTACAAAATAACCTCACATGACAACATCAGTCAACAAAAAGTGCTTCATGTTATTATGTTTATATTAATAAAATATACATTTTTTAAAAAATCTTATTTTTAAAAATGCTTTTGTAACCTTAGTATTAAAATATATGGGTTTTGTAACAGTATTTTAAGAAAAATATTAATAATACAAGCTATACATTTTGGAGTCACAATGTCCAAAAAAAAATCTGTTTTGTAATCTTAATATTAAAAATATATGTTTTATATCAAGTAATAAATACACATGATATAGTCTTAGTATTAAATTATATTATTCTAACAATATTTTGTGACATTTTCTATCAGTACTGGATTAAGGTGACATTTTAAACATGCATGCATTCGCAGCCTGAGTCCTTGGACACTGTTTCTAACTCTCTATTAAGATTTATAACTGGTGGTAATGATAATACTCAGTACTGTAAGCTGTAAGCTAAGGTTAAGTGGCCTTCACTGCTGTGATAGACACTGGGTTTTATGTGGTTACAGAGCTCTTAGTGTTTATTTTTACTCCATTTTATTACCCCATTACAGTCTTTTAATGTGGGCCTTTATTGAACCGAGGCTATGCTGCAGTTGCCGGCTGTTTTTATTGCTCTTGGAAAATCATTTTTTTAATAACCTGAAGATAAATCTAAAGCTGGACGGATTTGTATTCTTAGTTCAATTCCGGTTTTTGATTGAATCTGTACTCCCTGCTGTTGAATTAATTGAAAAACAAAAAGCAAAAAAATGCATTGTAGATTTATCACATTTCTGAATAAGAGCAAGCTGACAACAAAGTTATTATATATCTATATAAATTCAGTGCAAGGTGGAGCAATGGTCAGCATCATTGCCTCGGAGCAAGAAGGTCGCTTGTTCGCGTCCCGGTGAGGACACCCGGGATCTTTCTGTGTGGAGTTTGCATGTTCTCCCGCGGGTTCTCTCCGGGTTCTCCGGCTCCCTCCCACAGTCCAAAAACATGTTGAGGTTAATTGGTGATTCAAAATTGTCTGTAGGTGTGAATGTGAGTGTGCTTGGTTGTCTGTCTCTAAGTGTAGCCCTGTGATAGACTGGTGACCTGTCCAGGG
>NW_007577824.1:568523-569740 GCF_000690725.1 Stegastes partitus
GATTTCTTTCTCTCTCTGGCAAGACACATCTACAGCAAATACACTTCAAATGTTAAACATCAAACCACCTTTCTGAACAAAAAAGCATTGTCCTTGTAGTGATTCTGACTTTGCAGCTAAAGCAGAACTCCTTATGTGTTGTGGAAAACACAGTTCAGCTGCTCCCTCTTGTGGCACAAAGTCATACTGGTAAGAAAACGCACATCATGTTAAAGCCTGAAACAGCTCACAGTGCAGAGTAAAGGAGGAAGCTGCTGTCGTCTTTTGTTGGACTGAAAACGTCCAGACTGTTTGTTTCCACAGCACATGGTAAAGAGCAGCTGTAACAGAAAGGTCATAGTCATTGAAAACTGGATAAATGCAGCAGTGTAGCCACCACTTTGACCGCAATGATGTGTCTGTGAAGATTCTCATCCAGGTCATGGTTATTCTGGTAGATTAATGGTAGCAACTGGACTTGCTTGAGTTCCTTGAAGACGTTTCACCTCTCATCCAAGAGGCTTCGTCAGTTCTGACTGACGAGTTGGGAGTTCAAGATACTTATACCCTTCAGGAGCCATTAACACCTGAGTTTCAGTTGGATTCTTAAGGATATAAGTATCTGGAACGCCCAACTAGTCAGTCAGAACCGATGAAGCCTCTTGGATGAGAGGTGAAACGTCTTCAAGGAACTCAAGCAAGTCCAGTTGCTACGATTCATCTACCAGAATAACCAAAATGGTGGTGTTTCATTGTCACAACGTTACGGATAATTCAGCTGAATCTCTGCACCCAGAAGTTCATCAGCATGTTTTCAGCATGAAGTCTCAACCTGCTAATAAGCGGTATTATTTTCATTTGGTCACCCACAGTCGAGACAGTCATTTAAAGCTGTTGGCAATGAAAGCATAAAAAAAATGTAAATAATAAGACTGTGAGGTCATGTGCATCGAGCGAAACAGCAGCTGGTCTTCTTTCATGCATGTAGTGATCGAGTTTTATTAACTTTACCTGTTACTTGACTTCTTTTTTTTTCTCCAAAACTGGATCATTCAGTCCTTAAAAACATCCACCCATCCATTATCTATACACCGCTTCATCCTCACTAGGGTCGTGGGGGGCTGGAGTCTATCCCAGCTGACTCAGGGCGAAGACAGGGGACACCCTGGACAGGTCACCAGTCTATCACAGGGTTACACTTAGAGACAGACAACCAAGCACACTCACATTCACACCTA
>NW_007577824.1:570970-572940 GCF_000690725.1 Stegastes partitus
AAATGATTAATTAGTCTCTTAGCAACATCTGCTGTCACTGCAGCACATTTCGTAATAAGATAATTAACTAATAAGAGCCATCAGGTGGATGCTGAGGAGCAGCAGGATTTCTCGCATGGACACGGAGGTGATGGGCCACCTCACCTGAGTCAATCTCTATTAGATTGTAAAATAAAATAAAAAAAGATCTTCATTAACTAAAGTTTTGACAAAAACACAGCCACTCCCACTCGTCTACTTACTGATCGGTGTGTACGAAGAACAGACACAATTTTAAGTCAGCAGAAAAACACACAGTCATTCCTGCAGTGCACGAAGACCTGCAGGAGGACAAACAATGAGTGCGTCATCCGCCTTCATTACACACAAAATCACGTCTCAGCAGCTCTGGATGTAACACAACACACACAACTGCAAGGGGAGAAGCAGACAGTTAGAACTGTGGACTGACGTTTGTGAAATGCAGGAATGTGTTGTCATTTTTCAATAGTGTCTAATCATATTTTGACTTTGGATTTTGTGTTTCTGGAAGCATCTTGTTTTTGGTAAAGAAAGCAGATTAGTCAAGAAACAAATCTATTTGTCAGGAAGGCCCTGTTTCACACTAACACAAACTAGTTATGCATTACAATATGTGTGTTACATGGCTGCATATTTTACTGGCATTTAGCACTGTACTGATTTAAAAGGGCTAAGTTAAGATAAAATTTAAAATCAAACTTCAGATAAGCACAAAATCCTAGCAAATCTCAGAGGTTACAAGGTTTAACTCTGTGTATGAGAGATTATAGCTTCATTTAAATGCAGCTCTAAATGTAAAAATGTAAATGTAAAAACATTATGGCACATTTATTTTCTGCTCTGTCTGACAGCATTACACTACGATATGTCAGTAGTCAGTTTTTTTTCATTTACCTTATAATTTGAACAGTTAATATTTAGCATTACCTGTTGAGCATCTACCGAGCTGCTACCAGCACAGCACCAAGGTGTCAAGTTGCTAACTAGCTTGTTAGCTTGCTAGTAGCTAATTTTTTTTACCTTGAACAAAGCTGATTGAACAAAGCCCTTTAAACATATTTCAATTCTTTATATTCTTACATTTGCCATGATGAAACACCAAGGAAGCTGAATTGAAGGTGAGGCAGTCCTTTTTGGTCGTTACTTTTAATGTTTTTTTGTTTATTGGTTCTAAGTGAGCTAATCTTTCTTGAGTAGCTACTTACAGAACAGCTGCTAATGCTAACTGGACTGAGTGCTGCTTTACATTATTGTGTTATTGACATTTACATGAAAAATATGTTGCAATTAATCCTTGCAATACTCATTCAGTAGCACAATAATATTGTAGATGTGACACATTAGTGCTTAATGCAGTTGATATGCAGTTAATACTATTAACTATAACAGTTATCATTACAGTGTAGCTAGCTTACAAAATTAGCTCTGTTCTCAAAGAGACTGTAGTGTAGGTGGCCAGACAGTAGTTCATTTATCCAAGTAAGGAAATAATATTTGCTGCTAACATAATCTGGGTAAATTATCTATACATAAATATGGGATACACAGTTATTATAGCCAGTTTCAATTTTAGTTTTTTTTCGAGGACGATCGCAGGGTTGTTCATCTTTAGACTGCGAGCATCATTTGACAGGTGTTAGAAAATTAAATTGAGTGATCTTGAGGTAAGCTGATGCAATATTATGCTTATTATTAGCTTACTTTATGTTAGGCTAATAATGTTATGCAACGCTAGCTTGCTGTAGCACAAGGTAGCTAGCTTAAATTCTTCCAGTTGTAGGCCTAACATCGAAGACAATAAAGACAAAATCTTTAGTTGGGAATATTAAGCTGTTCCTTCTTGTAAATAAGGAGTTAATGGAGAGTAGCCTGCATTACAAATTCAGTAAACAAGTCAGACATTGAGTGTATTACAGCAAATAGCACGATTTGTTCACCAAAACAAGGTT
>NW_007577824.1:576500-577913 GCF_000690725.1 Stegastes partitus
ATGACTACATAGTGAAGGCATGTGTTTTGGATTAAATAATTGTTATTGCAAGTAAAGGCATGTGTTTTTTTTGTTGTTGTTTTTTTTAATTGGCTTGTCACTACTTTAATCTCATTCAGACCCTCTGTTACATGAGCATCACTACTTGTAATAACATCTGGTCTAACCAGGCCGAAGGAGAGCAAACCTCAATGCTGACAAGACAACGACAAATAAAGGAGATCCACCTGGTAACAGAGCGTCTTCTTTTGCTTTTCTGAATCTTTATTTTGGTGCTGTAAAGTCTCATCATGCTCCAGATCTGATAATTACATGACAGGTACAAAACTGCAGTTATTTAAGTTACATTCATGAATGTTTTGAGATGCTGGGCGATTTAAGGACATTAAAGGTCCAGTACCTTCAATATCATGTACTTTTCCCTGATCTTCTTTGTAAAATAATCTGTTTATCTGGAACATCACAGCTTTAGGAATTGTCCTATTGGACGTTTATATGGTGAGGGGACTGTCACTGGTCCTGGTGATGCTTTTAATTTTTCCTCCACATGATAAGAGTTAGTTGTTGTTAATGTGGCGGGGCTACAAAAAGAGGTGGAGGAGAGAAGAATGAGGGAGCTGGGTGGAGCTGTAGCAGGATCTAACAAACCTGGGGACTCACCTCAGGGACTACAAGGTTAAATCCAAACTACCACAGTAGTCACACAGAGAGAAGACAGAGACGAGGTTCAAATCAAAAAGAAATGACATTTATTGTAGAACTGACAGGATGATTGATTGCTGGATTTCTGGAGTACCTGCGGAAAGAGTAACCTGAAGTGTCCTTGGAGTGAAACAAACCACCAACCACTCGTGAGCTCACAGCAGTTTGCAACAACTACCAAACCAGTATAGGATAAGGTGTCCCAGTGCTCTTACCACTACAACCTGTGAAGGAAAAAAAACCCGCACTAGAACGTCTAACCTCAAGCCGGCAAATTTGTACACGGAAGGGGACAATCGCCACAAATCCATTTAGCGCAATCTAAAATAAAAAATAAACTAAGACAAAGCTAGGACACACAAAGGAAAAACAGCAGCTTGTAAAACCCGTGGTATAACTGGGAATCGGCAGCATCCACATTACACCAAAGCAGGCAAACTTGGCATCACAAACCTAACAGACAACAATGTGAGGAACACAAAACTCAGAGCCCATGTGGCACTCAAGCAGAAACACAAGGCCAGTCCTGAGGACACAGGTGCTTCATATACCCTCAATCAGGGGGCGGGGCCATGGGAGGAGCTTACCTAATTCTCTGATGGTGTGTTCAAGAGCTAAATGATTAATTAGTCTCTTAGCAACATCTGCTGTCACTGCAGCACATTTCGTAATAAGATAATTAACTAATAAGAGCCATCAGGTGGATGCTGA
>NW_007577824.1:580050-590814 GCF_000690725.1 Stegastes partitus
TGTATTACAGCAAATAGCACGATTTGTTCACCAAAACAAGGTTACAGGTAAGTACAGGATTGAAATTAGAGGTAAAACACAGGCGCTGAGTCACTGTTGAGGACATCTGTTGCTGTTACTGAACAGTATGCATGGTGGAGAATAATGTCTGCCGACGTACCAAGATCAATTTGGTGTGTTTTCTCCACCTTATAGGACATGATGAGCTCTCCTGCGGTGCTCTTTTGTTTCCTCCTCGTCGTGAGTGAAAGCCTTACAGCAAGCAACAAGCCCCGCAGGAGCGTTTCCTTCCAAGGTTAGGCGTCCAAATGTAGACGTACAGATGGCAACACGGAGAGACGCAACACAGCTGGAACAACACTATGGCCTGCAGTAATCTGCTACAGTAAATCTACTGTATATGCAGACATCATGCTGTAGATGACACTGTATTTAGACAGTGTGGTTAAACACATTAGACTACAGTACGTTCCAACAGGAGCTACTGTAAATACATTCAGCAAAGTGTAAACCTTAATGTACAGCAGCTTAAAAACGCATTTGGACACTGAAGCTATGCTGAAAATGTGTTTTTCTATTTATTAGGTATCAAAATGTCAAGGGGGAACAACATTTTTTGTAAAGAAACAAGCACAAGGTTAAACAAAAAACCTTGATTTGAGGAAACATTAAGATGTATAGTTCAAACTGCAAACTATTTGGACAGTTGTTTTAGTAAAGCATCATTAAGCATGAAGAACTGCTGGACACCTGGGCACAGGGTCAACCAGTTTAAACTTGCTCTTTGTTAGGAGTTGACTCCTAAGTTGCAGGAAGTGGACCCAATTAATGCGACAAGGGAGGCGGGTTGTAAAAAGAGGGTTTTTTAATGGGGGGAAGGAGTGAGGACACCAAGGAAGCAGAAGTGCCGGTGCATGCTGGACTTCGTGGGGAGAGGTGAGAGGGCTTAGGGTGCTCCAGTGGAGTGCTCCAGTGCTCAGGGGAGTGAATCCGTGTTCCGGGGACAGTGGATCTCGTGACGGCTGGGATCCAGTCGGGGGAAACCTGGAGATCTGCTGCTGGTGGTGGTTTTCTCATAGTGGCTGGGCAGGAGAGTCGTCAGGTTGAGGAGGCTCTGCAGAGGATGCAGACACGAAAAAACGTCAGTGTAGAACTGACAGACAACAAACGCGAGAACTCGAAATTAAGCGTCGCCGATCTACCGCTCGTTGGGGAGTTCTCGCACCGCATCACGGGGAGAAGCCAGCTTAAAAGCAGCACTGATGTGATGCGGGGCAGGTGTGGTGGATAATGAGCGAGTCCTCCTCCACCGTGGCCTCGCCCAGCCTGAAAGTGCAAAGCACATCAGAACTAAAACACAGGAAATGCAACCAAAATAAAAGCACAAGACCAGAATCCCAACACTCTTTGTGCTAAGAAAGCTTTAGTTCATCCAACATTTTGTTGTCAGTGGTGCTCTGCAGGATTTAGGTCAGCGCTCTGGCAGAACTATTGTAACACTTTGCTTTTCTCTCTGTATGATATTATTTTCTTCTCTACAAGCATCTTCTTTGTTGATCAGCATCCTGCTCTAGGTTTGCTTGAACACACTTTTGGCTCATTTCTTTCAGTTTGCATCCAGGATTCCTTCACAGTTCATGATTCCAGATATAAACACAAGCTCCCCTCCATCATCTTCCTCACTGCACCATAACCTTAGTACAGTCCTCTGCTTTTCTCACACAGACTGTCAGTCATCATGTAGGTCCAAATCTAAAGTCAGGCAGAAACAATCTCCACAACCTTATGTCTTTCTGTTTATACTCTTCAGTAAATTGAATGCCAGCTGTCTTGTTGTTTGAGCTATGACAGATTCCCGTTGTATCACTCTCCCTCCCACACTTGTTGATGCATTTTTAAAGTGCTCTGTGAACTGACTTGTATCTGGTAATTCTCATTAGTTGCTGAAGTGACCCTTCGTGCCTGGTTTTTATTCGCAACTACGTGGTACGATCTGAGCTTCAACTCAACTGTTGAGGATGAAACATTCCTTAAATTACAATATAGGAACATGATCAACAGGATTAAGGTCAAGAATTGAGTAAATGAATGCAAAAAAAGAAGCACAGACTTCTATATTCATACCATGAAAGTGAAATCCTGAACAGGCTTTGCAGTTCAGAAGAGTACATCGAACTGAGCAGTATTAAAATGCAAGGATTTAAAAGTAACCTCCAGCTCCTCGTCCCTTTATCTGCCCCAGACGTGAACTTGAAACTGTTCAAAGAGTCCGGCTTTGGTAGTTTGAGCTCTTTGATGGTGAGAGACGACATTGATCAGCTTGTCCTCGGAGCCAAAGGGAGAGTGATCGCCCTCAGTTTGGATGACATCACCAGAAAGACCAGTGAGGTAACAGCTGTGGTTTGGCTGGCAGCTGTGACGTAGCTCTTTAATTCATATACAAGGGATTCATCTTTGCATTTTCACGTACTCAAACCCTTAAAACACGAGGGCGTCTTCTTTCATCCCCTAATTATTTTATCTTCCAGGACAATTGGACAGTCAGCTCAGCAGACAAAGCCCTCTGTCAGATGAAGGGCAAGAGCACTGAGGTAAAGTAGGGAGTGAATAATGAGAGCAGCCTTTTACATCCACACACAGCTTACAGTTTGAGTTTTATTCCCTTTAATCACTTCTTCCCATAGGAATGTGATAACGTCATCAGGACCCTGCACACAATGAGCGACGGTAAAATGCTCGTGTGCGGAACAAACGCTTTCAACCCAGCGTGTGACCACATGGTAAGTTTTGCGTGGAGCTTCCAAAGACAAACGTTGCGTTGAGTTTTAATTTCAGGGGGAACAAACGTCAAGCTTCAGGAATAGTTTACCGTTTAATGAGATACATGCTTAGACAAAAACACTGAGACCATGCTCATCTCTGTCTGTTAAATATACAGCTTAAACCAACAGGTAGTTAGCTTAGCTTAGCATCCATTATCTATACACCGCTTAATCCTCACTAGGGTTGTAGGGGGCTGGAGTCTATCCCAGCTGACTTAGGATGAAGGCAGGGGACACCCTGGACAGGTCACCAGTCTATCACAGGGCTACACTTAGAGACAGACAACCAAGAACACTCACATTCACACCTACGGACAATTTAGAATCACCAATTAACCTCAACATGTTTTTGAACTGTGTGAGGAAGCTGGAGAACCTGGAGAGAACCCACGCTGCACAGGGAGAACATGCAGAAAGATCCCGGTGCCCCCATTGGGACGCGAACCGGTGACCTTCTTGCTGCGAGGCAACAGTGCTACCAACTGTGTCACCTTGCAGCCCGCTTAGCTTAGCATAAAAACTTAAAACAGATATTGCAGTTAGTGAGCTTTTGAGATGATGGCAGATGGATTCGGTTACTCTGAGACTGAGCTCATTAGCTGTTCAACCCTTTTTGACATGAAGCTAAGATGAGCTAAGCATACTAATCATATAGATTAGAGAGTGTTCTCAATTTTCTCACATTACTGTCAGCATGAAAGTGAATAAGTCTGTTTTGCTGAACTATTGCTTTGATATAAAAAAATCGAAAGATGATGAATAAGCACAAATGCCTCCGTCAACAGACTTTCACAGATGGAAAGGTCTCCTTGGAAAGAAAACCACAGGAAGGAAGAGGGAAGGTTCCTTTTGATCCCTACCAGCGCTTTGCCTCCCTTATGGACGGTGAGTCGACACCAGTTTACAGATTCTGTCATTTCTAAAAGCTTCCTTTTGGTTTGTAGTTTTGAACTAATGTTTTCTTTCCACTCACCAGGAAACACTTTGTACTCTGCCACTTCCTCAAACTTTCTGGGCACTGCGATGGTGTTCCAGAGACATGGACCGAACCCCGTCAAGACTGAAATGAAACGTTCCTGGCTGAATGGTAAGCTGATCTGACATGTAACCAAACTATCCATCATAAGGTGTCACTTTCATGAGACGGCTCTTCATACCTCCACCTGTTGACAACCCTGTGATCTCCCATTTATAACGATTTCTTTTCAGAGCCCACCATGATTTCCGTTCGCCTCGTCGAAGCAAGCAACAACAGCGACAACGGTGAAGACGACAGCGTGTTCTTGTTCTTCACCGAAGCTGCTGTGGAGGAACGTCGTGGTAACATCCAGGTGTCACGGATCGGCCGCGTGTGCAAGGTTTGCCTTCTGAAGTCATCTGAAGGTTTCATTTGGCTGTCTCTGTGAATCAACCTTAAATTAAAACATGTGGGTTGTTTTAGAGTGACTTGGGGGGCAAAAGGACCCTGCAGAAAAGGTGGACCTCTTTTTTGAAAGCCCGGCTGGACTGTCCATTCGGCGATGCGGGCTCACAGCCCCTAGTCCAAGACGTCTTTCTTCTTCAAGACCAAAATAACTGGAGGGGCAGCATCTTCTACGCCACGTTCACCTCCAACTCGTAAGGTCCACGTACCCACAGCTGGGGCCTCATTACTCTGTATGTACATCACTGTGAAACACAATAAAAGCAAACATTTATGGAGGTGAGCGAAAACTGCAAAACTTAAGATTCTGACAGCACAAGAAGCTTGTAGGAAGAATGTCAGACTGTGTTGGGATAACATGGCTTAGGAGGTTTGAATATGCAATTCAAATGACATTAACGGATAAAGGCAACAAGTAATAAGATGCTGAAACTGGTGGCTACAAAACACACGCACACACACATTATAAAAGGAAATCTTTTCTCTGTCTATAACAGGGAGTCCTCTGGTGCTTGCAGCCAGTCGGCTGTCTGTGCATACAAGCTGTCAGACATCAGCCAGGTGTTTGGTGGGAGGTTTCTGACGGAGACAGATTCTGGGAGCTGGGACATCTACACAGGAGGAGAGCCATTCTCCTACCCTGGTTCAGTAAGTGTCAAGCCAAGAAAGATTTAAATGTACTCATTAACAGAAGTGCTTATTTTTGGTTTAAATAAAAAAATAAACACCAAGCTAATAGCAGTGACTATCCTCTGTTTTTCTCTTGTACTCTTAGTGTATTAACGATGAAATGCGAGCCAAAGGTGTGATGAGCTCTCTGGACCTCTCAGACACGACTCTGGTGTTTGTGAAGAACCACCCTCTGATGGATGGGGTGGTCACACCAATAACTGGCAAACCTCTGCTAGTCCAGACACTGACACGCTTTTCCAAAATTGTCGTGGACCAAGTCACGTCACTGGATGGACAACAGCACCAGATCATGCTCATTGGCACAGGTTCTGGACCGCAGACAGGGGTCTATGCCAAATCACACAATGTACACTGACAGATGAGCCCTTTTTAGATTGACACTTTCTCCTTTAGACGCTGGCTGGCTGCAGAAGGCGGTGAGGTTTGATGGCGAGGATGGGCGCATCATCGAGGAGCTGCAGCTGTTTCAGGATCCTCAGCCTGTCGACTTCCTCCAACTGTCCTCCAAAACAGTAAGTTCACTTAACAGCAAATCCCAGCTGGTGAAATATCCTCACTTTATAGGACATGAGTTTAATGAACGACTCACATGATCTTTGATCAATAGTAACTTAAACAGCACTGTAGCGCGACAGCTGTAAACCCTGTCGTATTACAGGGCCAGCTGTACAGCGGCACCGATGACGCTGCAGTTCAAGTTGATTTAAGGGATTGTAGGCGTTACACATCATGTGATGACTGCCTGCTTGCAAGAGACCCATACTGCGGCTGGGACAAGAGCAGAGGTCAATGTGCATCTGTTGTTGGTGTATCAACCACGTCTATGTAAGTTCAATCACTTATCAAAACATATATTTCTGCCTCTGTCAAGGGCTGAAGCTTTATCCTTTTGGGTTGTTATTCTCATAAATACAATATCTGTTTAGTGCCTGGAGGGATTTTCTTCAAATCTGAATCAAATGTTCTCTTGG
Organism: Stegastes partitus; assembly: GCF_000690725.1. Classification (NCBI taxonomy): domain Eukaryota; kingdom Metazoa; phylum Chordata; class Actinopteri; family Pomacentridae; genus Stegastes; species Stegastes partitus. Next base: position 585,960 of record NW_007577824.1, read on the forward strand.
GCTTGAGGATGGATTGATTAGATCACTGTCACTGTGACTTCACAAAACATGTTTTTGGCTATAACTCAGGACTTCATGATCTTATTATGGCAAAGTTCCATGTAAAAGTCTAATATGATGTAAAGTGTTTACATCTGGACAGACATGGCTGGTTGGCAGAGACATAAAAGTCCAAGATGGTCATTCCAGTTCACCTTTGACGTGACTTGAGCTGCACACTGAAGGAGGTATTGCTCTTCTTGTAGGATTCAGAGTCTCAGTGATGGCGACATCAGGATGTGCCCACCTTCTGATTGTAAGTACCCCATTTGCTCTCTCAGTACAACCGAATGCAAGCTGACAAAAACAGGTCACACATATTAACTGTTTACTGTACTGCCATGTAGGTGTAAGAATAAAATCTTTACTGAGTGGGATGTTTGACATCAACAATGCGGTAGCAGGAGATGTGTTTGTTTACTCCCTCCCTCAGTGAAACAGACACCCACTGTTGTCCACTTCGCCATCGGCATAGCTCAGTTCCTCCCATGTTCCCCTGAGAATAACCTCCCAGTCAGCTGGCGCTTCTCTGACAGCGTCCTCCATGCCGGTCCCCGACACACTGTACTCAGCCAGGGTCTCATCATCACACCCTCCTTCTCTGACGCTGGCCTTTACACCTGTGAGACAGTGGAGACAGTGAAGGGCAGAGTGCACCGGACGACTGTGATCCAGTTCCTCGTTCAGCTTCAGGACACTCGCACCGTTGTCAGGAACCTGGAGGCGGCTGCCATCACCTTGGCTGCTTTTGCCAGCTTGCTGATAATGCTCATATGCGGTGCTCTTGTGATCAGGCACCTAGCGGAAAAAAAGCAAGGCCGTGTTGGTAGTGGCAACGAAAACTGTGATATGGAGGGATGTGTGCATCACAGTGGGATGCTGGCACAAAGCGAACTGTAGCAAAAGTAGCAGAGGAGGAGGTGGAGGCAGGCAACGATAACAACTGCACTATCACAGAAGGATCTCTTGGTTTTACTCTTTGTTTCATTGTACTGTGTTGCAAGTATAAATACAAATAACTATAGCCTTAAAGGTGTGATTACTGACTGCAGCCCAAGTACAGCAAACACAATCAGTGTGTGACCTCCTTGACTGTACACAATATCAAAGGAATAATTCTTTCACATTCAGCCCAGTTACCCAGCATCCTCTGCTGTTCTAACAAAACTTTACTTGCTCATATATGTTAATGGCTTTTTCTCACTGCATCTTAAAGTCACAGCAATGAAAGCCCACATGGAGGTAAACATATTAAGACCAGGTCCATTTAAATGTCTTAAATTAACTCAATATCAATGAGCAAGCATGTGCAGCAGCAAACTAAATGGTAAATGGACTGCACTTATATATCGCTTTGCTACCTTAGCGGCGCTCAAAGCGCTTTATAATGTTTCTCATTCACCCATTTACACACACATTCATACTCCAATGGCGACAGAGCTGCCATGCAAGGTGCTAGCCTGCCATTGGGAGCAACTTCGGGTTGAGTGTCTTGCCCAAGGACACTTCGACTGTGGAGGGGCTGAGGATCGAACCACCAACCAATCAGAGGACAACGGCTCTACCACCTGAGCCACAGCTGTCCAATTAAAAGAAACATCATACTTTCTAATTAATTGCACAAGACTTTCAAGTTGTGACATACACTTAAAGTGCAGGCCTGTTTTGCTCAGTAAGCATTATCAGGGCAGTAAGAAGCTTTTATTATAATTTCACAGAATTGTTGCAGGTGCAGGCCCACTTTATTTTACACTGAAAATCGATCAGGAATCAATAAGGGAATCGGACTGCTGAGCAGAATCAATATTTGTAGTGGTATAAATAACACATCAGTTTCCATCCCTATGCGTGTTACAGCTGGGAAGAGCTGCTGCAGATGTGTTTACAGCCGAAAGACGCATATTGTTTGGCGATCAGTCGATCAGTCGATCAGTTGATCACTTTACTGGCAGCACATTAAAAGCAGACTGAACCAGGAAGTACAGCCCAGAAAAAGATTCCCCATCATGATCTTTAGGCCTTCCAAAGTGTTTGCCAAAACATCACACGTAAAATGAAACTCCTTCATGCATCATTCTGATCAGAAAACAGCAACACAGCGCAGTAGAATCTAAGCAGGAGGGGCTTCACGACTCAGACTCAGGTAAAGAACATAATAAGAAGCAGTAGGAAGCAGGTGAGAAGGTCAAGAGGCTGGAGGAGCAGTCAGTAACTGGTGTGTGGAGGATGAGAGGACAGGTGTGGAATATCACGTTACTGCATCTCCAAGTCTTTCTAACAATAACGGTGCTCAAATCAGCAAATCCTCCGTCCATAGTTTTCCCCACACTGACGCGCACACGCTATCAGCTACAATAACATCCGACAGCGCATAAATATCCTGCAGAAAAACCGCGCACACAGAAGAACAGCATGCAGGACGCCGTGCCAACAATGATAGATCTCACTCTTTCCACGAATGCTGGTCGTGAGCCTTTCAGATGTTCCGCGGCTCACTAGATGGCAGCACGGGATGCGTGTGGAGAGGCTGCATGTGTGTTTTTATCAGCAGTCACGGAGAAAATGTGGGAGGAAAAAGGCACAACATTAGTTTTTTTAAGTGGCCTTGAACTGAGCTGTGTGGTAATGGCGTAATTAGTTCTCAGGGGAACGAATGAGCTCTCCGACTGTCTGCTGGTTCTCTCTTTCTGCTCTCCTCCCGTGTGCCTTTCTCTTCCTCGGTACGTTTTCTTTTCCCTCTTCCTCTTTTTTTTGCCCCTTGTAGTCTCCCCCCCTGTCTCGAAGGCAGAGCTGTGACTGGAATAGCTGCTCCTTCCTTTGGGAGCATTTTGTGGAAAGTCAACTGACATGCCTTAGAATAAACGGAATACAAACAAGGGGCAGCAGCTTTTAATTAGAATAAACTGAGTGGATGTGATTCAAAAGCTACGCTAAATACACAATAAAATGACACAGGACTTTATATGCACTTTGCGGCATTACGTTTATGTGTACGTACTAACCAGCTTGATCTAGTTTTGTACTCCAGAGTCTGCAGGCATGTTGGGATGCAGGATTCAGTCAGTACAGGCTGTGAAAGCAGATACTTACAGAGAAATAATAAGAAAGAACCTGCAGCTAATAGTCACCATCTTTAAATGTGTCCAATTATGTGCTTTAAAAAAAAAAGATCATGAAATATGAAAGGCTTCCTGCACTCGACAGAATATTATTTTGGCTCAACAAAATTATAATTAAAACCAGGAGTTTACATACACTGTATAAAAAGACATATAACTAATACCTATGTGACATTAAATGTGACTAAACTTTTCCTGTTTTAGGTCAGTTAGGAGTCCCAAAATTATTTCTGTTTGCTAAATGCCAGAATAATGAGAATTTTTAGGAGAATTTTTTTTATTGCTTTCTTCAAAGTCAGAAGTTTACATACACTAAGATGACTATGCCTTCGAACTATTTGGGAAAGCCCAGATGATGATGTCATGCCTTTGGAAGCTTTTGATAGGTTGATCGACAACAGTTGAGTTAATTGGAGGCACATCTGTGGAACATTTAGTCTGATTTAATGTAAGTTCAGACAACTTGTTCGACCAACAAACTACATTGAGTCGAGGGAATTAGCTAGTCCTCTATATGTTTTTAAAGGGAGCACGGAGAGAAGGAGGAGGGAGGGTGGAGAAGGGAAAGGGTGAGAAGAAGGATGGGTGGAGGAAAGGGGGAGACAGAGGGAGCTACTGTGGTCCAGGTTGCTCTGGACAACCAGCAGCCTCCTCCACCTTCTGGTTGTGGTCACTATTCAGTGCAACCTGCTCCACAAACTCTTTTTCGCCACCTTCTTCTTTTGTTTCCTCTCTATCTTCTCCCAGTTTTGTTTCTTCCTCGTCTCCTTCTTCTTTGCCTTTTCTTTTCCTTCTTTTCTTCATTCATTCTGAGCTGCTCCTTCAGCTGATCCAGTTTTTTGTCCTTCACCTTGTTGAACTTGGTGAATTTCTGCCTCTCGGCCTCCAGCAGTTTTCTCAGACCTCTGACAAGAATCTCCCTGTTCTCCATCATCCCTAATACAGGCGCTCGTTACATTACATTCTCAAACTGCTCTTTCAGCTGCTTGCTTTCTGCCTTTTAGCGACTCGTTGGTCAGGTTTTGGTTATCGCCACGGCGACGGGTGCTGACAGATGCTCCTCTGTGTTGCTGCTTGTTTTGTTTCTGGGCTCAACAAAGACACTCCACACAACTGAAGACTGTTGGTACTGTAGTCAACGGTAGTTCGTGTCGAGGTTTTTTGTTGTCGGTGGAAGACTACAGTTCTTTGTCGTTCTTGACTGTAGATGTCTCTGTGACGTAAATACGTGTCGCCTCAAGAAGATATCACTCGCTGCTCGCTGTCAGACTAACTGGAAAAGATTAGAGATCAGCCTGGAGTAGCTAACAGCTGCTGCAGGAACCCACAGCATGGATTTGAACTTATTTCTTATATCTGTGATGAAAAGTGGCAGGTGTACTGCTTTTCAGAATCTGAAAAATACATATAAAATACTTATCTTTTTGCTTCTGTAAAATATACAAAAAATGTAGTGCATGCCAAATCCTTAAGTTAAAGTCCAGATATGCAATCAGCAAAAACATTAAAAAAAAAAAAAAAAAAAAAAGACTTCTCTTTAATAAATGTGCCATTAAAAGCTTGTTAATGCTGATGCACTGAAGCATACTCAGCAGTTAAATGTAGCTGGCTGAAGTGGAGCTGATCTTAACCACTGCTCACTGTTTAGTGGTCCAGAGGTTCCCAACCCTGGGGTCTGACCCCTCCTGAGGGTCACA
>NW_007577824.1:592262-608706 GCF_000690725.1 Stegastes partitus
TTTGCTTATTTCTATCTATCTATCTATCTATCTATCTATCTATCTATCTATCTATCTATCTATCTATCTATCTATCTATCTATCTATCTCAGAACCCTGAAAATGAAGCAGCTGAACAGTAACGCCATCATTTTTTGTTTATTTTTTAAAAATTATTTGCACCTGTGTTTATGCATAATTAAATAAATGGTGTTCTTTTTTAAATGGGCTTGTTTGTTAGCTGCCCTCAGAAACAAACAGATTAACACCTGATGAGAAGCTGCTTGGACCGGCAGGTTTCCAGCTGAACTCAGTGGAGACCTCTAGTGGACAGGAGAGAGAAGGACTGCAGGTTTCTGTCACTCAACACCTTGTGTTTATGAGGACTGAAATGACAGCGGTAGGAATGTTTTACTATTTGTCCTGTTCACATTCACAATACAAGGCTGTAGTGTAGCAACATCTTAAATTAGAATGTGGAAATTCTCTCTATACGCTATATGTGGTCTTCAATAAATCATAAAAGGAAATACATTAAATTTCCAGCCTTTCTTGGTGAAATAAATGGAACACAAAACACATACTGAACTAAAATATACATGCAGCATGCAATCTTTTATTCTTTTATATTCATTCTTTTCATCTTAGAGTAGTTGTTCCAGCTCTACGACAGGATGGACGTCACGAAACAACAACTATACTATACTATACTATGCTATACTATACTATACTATACTATACTATGCTATACTATACTATACTATACTATACTATACTATACTATACTATACTATACTATACTAGATTGACAATGGAGCCGTAGAGCACAAAGTCTGTAATGAGTCACACATCTGGACAGGGTCACATTGGCGGACACGTCCATCCAGAGCTGCCTGGAATGATTTCTTCACATGATGAATGGTAGAGTTGTGGACGTTCAAGTGTCTGTCAACGGCCCTCACTGACACACCAGCATCCAACAAGCCAACGGCCTGTTCTCGTCTTTCTCTTGTCATCGGTGGCATCATGTCATATAAATGAAGCCACGTTTTAAAAAGGCCTTTTCATAGCCTTCGGCCAGTGAGGGCTGGTCATGCTATCTGGTCATTGTCCTTTAATGTCACATATTAAAAGGGTGCGGATTGACTCAGCGGTCAAGAACTGTTGTTAACATAGTTTGTATTCAATATGTGGCCTTTTTGCTTTTTTTTTTTTTTAGATGATTTGTGGCAACCTTTAGGTGATGTGTTTTATAAAAGCTTGAAACTTGGTATTTGTGGATAATTTTAGGTTCTAAACAGAACTAGAACCATCGCATAAACACCTTGTGGTGGCCATATTGCTTTTACGCTATAATTAAATTATGTGTTTTGCATCACATGTCCTGAACCAAACATGACAACAATGAAAAAGTGATGTCTGCCCACGTTTTCATGAGCAGGCATCCCAATGAAACATGACATTATAAACAGTTGAGATGAATAGTGAATTCAGAGATGTTGTATGAGTTTTAAAATCTTACTCTTTCTGTTCACCAACCTTGACAAATCAGTAAAGAGTCAAATAAGAGTCAATCTGACCTTCTTGGCTTGAAAAGAATGTATCAGCCAAAGGCCACGTTTTCACATAGCCGAGTATTTACAAAAATGGATCTACAGTTTGGGCTGCAAGGTGACTCAGTGGTTAGCACCGTTGCCTCGCAGCAAGAAGGTCGCCAGTTTGCGTCCCGGTGAGGACACACGGGATCTTTCTGCGTGGAGTTTGCATGTTCTCTCCGTGCAGCGTGGGTTCTCTCCGGGTTCTCCAGCTTCCTCCCACACAGTCCAAAAACATGTTGAGGTTAATTGGTGATTCTAAATTGTCCGTAAGTGTGAATGTGAGTGTGCTTGGTTGTCTGTCTCTAAGTGTAGCCCTGTGATAGACTGGTGACCTGTCCAGAGTGTCCCCTGCCTTCACCCTGAGTCAGCTGGGATAGACTCCAGCCCCCCCGCGACCCTAATGAGGATTTAGCGGTGTATAGATAATGGATGGATGGATGTACATTTTCAGAAATAACATTGTTCACACCAGATTGTTTTCAAAAAAATCTTCGTTTACACAAACATGTCGTTAATGAGCGTTGCTATGAGCATGCCAAACCTATAGGGGGCAGTGTAACGAGAAGCATAAAGCCATGCTAGCCAATCAGAATCCTGGAAAAACACAACAACGAATGGCACGAATTACTTTCTGTTACTTTAACGAAAATGGCGCGAGGGTCATTTGTTTGGACCGACAGAGAAGTGGAGCTACTCCTAAATGTGCTGTTAGAGTACAAAACAAGTAAAATACGTGAAAATATTGACTTTCTATCACAGTAGGCAAACTGTAAACATGGTCGCACACATATGACTCTTTGACGCATACTGTGAGTCAATCTCAGTCTCCTTTTGTAAACGTAAAGACAGAGTTTTTCCAGATCTCCACTGTGGCTGGAGTTTTCAGATATGATCATTTTCGGTGACTTGCAACTTGTAGTTTACATGTAAACAAAAAGCCCTAACGCACTGAAACATCACTGTTTTGCTACGTGTAAACAGGAGATTGGCTTCATATTATTTCTTTCAGGCACACTTGACTGTTTTGTTGAACTTATTCTTCCGTCTCCTTCACAATCTCCTCCACGCTGACAGAGCGGTGCTCTTTAAAGAGAGCTTTTTGCATCCGTCGTGCCCTCAGCAGTGTTTCATGCAGCCACAGCTTTATAGTTCAAGGATGGACTGGTTTAGATGAGCAGGAGGAGGGGACCACAATGGTCTCCAATCACTTGGGTGTATCCAACCTCAGCCTACATGGATATTTCTGTCACCTCCAGTGTCGCGTCCTGAGCTGTGTCCTCCTTGGTACGCTGCACTACTGAGGTGCTGCACCGCTGCATCCTTGGCTGTTGGGGTTTGCTCTGTTCCTCTTCCTGTTTTTTTTCTGTACCAAGTTTCACGCTTTTAGGAAAAAATATCGCCCATTTTCTCATGTCACCTGGACTATACCACACAAAATAACAACAAGCGAACAAGAAACCAGCACACAGGACAGACTGTTCCGGTACAAGCCGTTTCTCTTCAGCAGTTTGCACTCTTTGGCTTCCCCGCGACAAAATGAGCGAGCTTACATTTGCAGGTAGATGACTAAGTCCATTTCAGTGGGACTTTCTAATGACCCTAATTTCACAGTTTTTGTAATGCCCTGTTCCTGTGAAGAAAAGCACTCCCTCTGGGGTTTTGTTATGTCTCTTAAGCTATTACTGGGAGAGAGAGAGAGAAGAAAAAAAATAACTGTTTGTTCAGTATTCATCCACAGCAGAATTTCAAATGCGGTTTTTAACCAACAGCTGCACTTTAGAGGAAAATGGCTGACGTAGAATTAGATTAGCTGATGTTTGAACCCAGAGCAGGTTCCCACAACATCAGGTACACCGTGGTACACTGTGACTGGGTTGATGATGATGCTTTTAGTCTGGCTCTGCAGCTCTTTGTTGGCTTGTACCTGAGATGTGTGTCCTTATATTTTATTTTAAGCAGAATCTGTGGAACTAACAGTTGGTAAACACGATGCTTCGTGCAGCAATTTATTAGAAGCAAACAGGGGTCTGCAAAGTCAGAACAGCTACACAAACAAATGAATGTAGAGAGAAACATGCAAACTACATTCACTAACTTCACTCAGCTCCCCTCCTCTCTGTTCGTCGATGGCTTCCTCCACCTGTCCTGCTTTCTCTCTGACCCTGTCCTCCTCCTTCCCTCTGAAGACCCCTAACTTGCTAATGAGGGCAGGTCCGTGATGTCTCCCTTCTATCAATGATGGATTACAGTGATAACTTTAATCAATTTTAATAGTCAGAACTTCACTGATATTAAAAAGCTGATCTCTGCACCTATAGCACCCCGGAGACCAGACCTTTAGCAGGTTGAGAGTGGAGAGCAGAACAATGAAGCTGCAGAGAAAGTAGAAAGATCTTTTCTGTGCCAAGCTTTCTTCACAGTGGACCCTATAGAAGGGATGTTACATTAATTATAACTGGGTAAGCCCCATAGGCAGCTCAGCACAGCCACTGCACAATAAAACCCCCAGAATGACCCTTCCTATGGGTATTACCCCAAATATATGCCGGCGTGTCCCTGCAGGATAAAGACCCCAGCTCCCCTCAGAATGACCCCTTTGAATATAACACCATTTTTTATTCAGGCCTGTCGTAGGACAGCCTCTGCACGACCCTTCAAACTATCACCGTTATGTCTCTAATTACAGTCAGGCAAGTCCCAGGGGCAGCTTCTGTTTGCTTCTGAGGCCCCTGGGTTGACCGCTATAGATGTGAAACTAATTTTAATCAGGCGTGTCCAAGGCCACCTTTTTTACGATCATGTCATTATACAGCAGGAAGTACTTGAATTTTATTCCGGTTTGACCTAAACGGTCAGGTGTTAAGGTCCCTGCTGCCATCAAAGACCCCTCAGGACAGCACATTAATTAAATACAGGCACATCCCAGGGCAGCTCCTTTATAGTCCTCTATATATATTAATAACAGGGCACCAACTTGTCATGGAATTAATACAATATTTATGGAATTTTGCAAAGTGTATCCAAGACAGATAAGGTCAGGGGCAGTTGTATAAATGGTTCAGGAGGAGTACAGCAGCATGTTTGTAGATTTGAGAATAAACTTTCCCACACTGGGTCAAAATCGGGCCAGCATCGGCTTATATTTCTCAAGAGGGCCCCTGTGGGAATGTCTGACTAGCGAGGTTGTCTCTCTTCACTTTGTTAAGTGAGGGACAGCAAATATGAGGAACGAGGCAGCGGCAGTAATGGGGAGGAAAACAGAAGAGCAGGCAGAGCTGGAGGTATGAAATCTAGAAAGTGAAGGAAAGGGTAGAAGGACAAAGAGGGAGGCGGGCAGACTACCAAACACTGTCTGTCGGTACTTTTCCCCTACGGCAACTGTGTCTGTGTCAGTCTGCGAGTCTCCCTGAAACAAGCTGATAGAGACAAAATAGTTTGGAAAGTGGGATGACCATGGACAGCCTGAAATAACTCCCAATTCCAAGTTATTTTCCACAAAAGGCTGAACGGTTTTATGACCGTGTTCTAAATATGACAAAATGGAATGCATGCGTATTTCAGGGCTCATCCAAAGCAAGGACAGAATAGAAAGAGTCACGATGGCTGCAGTGTTCATGTTTGTGTTAAACAGCAGACAGCAGAAGTGAATAGGAGAAAATAAATAAAATCAACTAATAGTTGTCACCTTAAAACTTTCACAGTTGAGACAATGACATCTTTGTATTGTAAGTTTTTAGATATCTGATGTTTGAATCAGCAAATTAAGTAACAATGTGCAAATTTGCTCAGAATTACAGAACAAAAACATTAAAATTGAGCTGGATTTAAAATTCTAGTTTTCGTTTGTTGAGAAATTATGTTTTTTTTTTCTTTAAAGTAGAAAAAAAAGGAAATGTTCACCATATTTTAGGGAATATTATGTTTCACAAAGCAGGCCTTGAGAAGTATATGAACCGATTCCTTAGTAAAAATCTTCAGATTTTGAAAGACAGTAATAGAATTGGAAATTTTGGTGATGAAAGTGCTACTGACTTGGAGACTTATGGCTCAGAATATGAGAAATAACTAATCTAATTGTGATAAAAGCTTTAGAAAGACATGTTTTGTAACATTCTTTCTCAAAATCACTATTTATAGAGGGAAAAAAAAACAAACAACTGATTTATATGTATAAAAATAAAACATCATATGCAACTAGACATAAATGTCTCATGAGGAAAAAGTAGTAAAACAGCTTAACATGTATTTTGGATGCTTTCTTTACACTTGATTTAAAGAAAAGTTGCTCAAAATTGATCAATGCATGAAAAAAAAAAACAATCATTTTGCCAGCATGTGTCTCACTTTAAATAAACCCTCCCCCAAAAAACTGAATATTCAAACAAGTGTATTTTTTTGGGGGGGGGGAATCTCTTAAGATTATGAGCAAAACAACTGCAGCAACTAAAACCTCTTTAAGACATGCTGGTATTGTTTTAAAACATACTTGAGAAAGCAACCGATCCTTCAGAACAGGACGTGTTCGGTCTGACTGGTTCCTGTCTGGACCGCTCAGCTCCCAACAGCGTCCTCGTTCCACTGCAGCACCACAGGAGCTGTCCAGAGTGCTGAACCCAGTCTGTACCAGCTCCATTTATTTGGCAGAAGCATGAGATTTCCAGTCAGTGACTAACTGTTTAATCATCAAATACATTTGTTAATGTGATTATTCAGCTCCTCTCTCTGTACTCACGGTTAGTGAGTCATTTCCTCGAGAGCTTTTGCCAAAAATTCTTATTGAGCACTTTAAGAGCTCAGAGCTGTTGATCTCTTGAAGTAATTTCTGCCAAGATTATAACTTCGTCTGTCTCATTTGCTGTAGTCATGGAGCTTGGAGTTCTGTGTTGTGCCAATGCAGCAACCTGCAAGGATGAAAAAAAATCGAGACGACATGGAAGTGCTTAAAGCTGCAGTTCCTCAGATGGCCACTAGAGCCTGACTCCAGACACAGACCCCTATGTTCACATGTCCAGCTTCACAGAAAAAAAAAAGAAGTTTACAGCCTGGTGCAAAATCACTTTTGTTGTCTATATATACATTTACAAGTCAAGACAATTGTACTGGGTGAGAATTAGTATATAACTCTCCCCTTTTAATTGTTTTAAGGCTTTAAAATATGTATGATTATGGATGAGGCTGTTTTAAGTGACAGGACAGAGTGTGGCCCAGAGACATTTGCTCAGATCCACCTCTTTGCTCATGTTTAGATGAGCGAGAGGTTCACTGGAGTCAGGCACCGATTTCTTGGCTAATCCAGGTTCTTTTGTGTCTTTCCTTTGCCTATTGGTTTGTACGTAAACAGTCCAGTTTTCTTTGTATGGAATGCTCAGCAAACTCGTGTCAGTATCTTGAAACAAGAAGGAATGCGGCGCCATGGCCTCATCGGTTTATATATGAAATGCAGAGTCGATTGCTGTATACACACAAGGGAGAAGCCCCACGCTGATGCTCAGAAACATGCGGTTCAAAACAGAACTACCGAGCTTAGCTTTTCTGAGCACGTAATCTCAGTAGAGAGGAACATTACAGAGGAGGTGACGAGCAACAACAAATGATTGTATTTGAACTGTGTGGGTGAAACTGACACAAATGTGTGCAGAGCGTGTATATAAAATCCATCCCCTCGGATCAGTACGACTTGATTGGAGCGCAAACTGGGAGTAATCTTGACACCACCCCAGCAGGTAGATATTAGACTATATGGACGAGTTCAAAGTCACTTGACACACTTCAAAGAGCCTTTGAAAGCCAGCGGTTATCCTGACTATGGGCTGAAAGTAAAGCAGCGCCAAGGTACAGTACATAATGAACATCAGCTCAGGCAATGGACCACAGCAATGGAGCTGTATTTTTATGACATATGTAGCCATATATTCTGAAAAGCTCTGAGGATTTTTCAAATTTAGGCCTGATAATATGCTGAGAAAGCACCTGCACGGTTGATTTGAGTTCCCTCCATGTATACCTGTAGAATCAATGCAATGGCCTGGTGTATACTAGATGTCACAAAGAAACACTACAGAGAACTGTTGTTGTGTTACTCATACTTTGGTGTACTTCCAGCCTGGCTTCTACTTTGGGTTATAAAGGTCAAGGCCTTCATCAATCCACCTGAAATACTCACATGATGGGCCATCTACTGACTCTTCATGAAAGCACTCCCAAACTTCTGAGGTGATGCACTAATTCGAGCCGTAGCTGCACTGAATCCATTGTTACAATCTCACATTTCTTAATTTCATTTTTCCCCTCCTCTGCCTCCTCCTCTGCTCTCTCTCCTTGACTGCACTGCTCCCCCCCTCGGTCCCTTTTTCTTTCTCTTCTTTTCAAAAAAAAAAAAGACACAACTCCATGACTTTGATCCTGCATTTGCAGCCTTTGTGTTCTCCCACTTAAACCGAGGGCCCTCTGAAACTTGCCTCTTTTTAAGTGATACTCTTAATTCCTCAGAGAAAAGTGTGCGCTCACATCCATCCAGCTGGAGGTTGTAGGTCAACAGCAGCAACAAAGTGCCGGCCAAGAAATGGCAGAAACTCTGTGTTTCTGTCAAGGACACTTCAGCATGAGGATACTTGTGCCAACGTTTTCACATTTGGACTGTTGAAGTGTGACATCTCCTTGCTCATTATACTATTAATTGTAGGCTGCATTTCTAGAAGAAGTGAAAACCTCTTTTTCGATAGTGTTGATGTAAATGAATCGCCACAAGCTGATGTCATGTCTTTAAAAGGGTCAGTACACATAAATGACGAAACAATGATGTCGGTTACCCCTCTGTTAGTTTTGGATTTATTTGCCCAGATTTTGAGATGTGCCGTTTAATACACTTTACTTTTTAAACTGAGGTTTTCACATCCCATATGCCAGTTATGATCAATTCTTCATTTTCGGAATGTGACATGTTAGAATAACAGTGGTGGCTTTTACTTTTTTCATCATATTTATAGTAGGTCAGAAGTTTACATACACTTTGTTAGTGATTGGTAGTATCGCCTTTAATTGGATTAACTTGGGTGAAGCTTTTTGGTTTGTCTTCCATAAGCCTTGCCCCATAAGTCACTGGAGTTTTGGCCCAGAATTAGTGTAAAGGAATTTGGGTTGTAGTCCTCTTTGCTTCCACACATGCTTTTACAAATGTTAGATGGTGGTCAGGGCTTTACCAAGGTTACTGCAATACCTGGAATTAGCTGTCTTTAAACAAACAGTACATGATATCTGCAAATAGAAATCTCTTAAACTAGAATGATAACAAACCATAGGGTCCTCAGTAGAGGGACATAGTAAACCATTAGTCCATCCAACTCACTACAAAATGGATGTTTTCTTTTATTAATCATGGTTGGCTGGTTGTCCAAGATAAAGCATCATTATCATTAGTCATTATAATGCATTTAAATTATAATAGCGATATCAAAAAATTTTAACCTTGAGTTTGACCTTTAAATATCATCCAAGGTCACATGGCATAACCCTAACAGAAAGCCCCAACATGGTTGCTCATCTTCATCAAGTACCATAAATCTACCTTCCACCCTTTTAATAGTATACACCATTTTTGAAAAAGTGACCCTTGACCTCAAGCAGAGCTATTTTTGCACTAATTGACCTCAAAATCGAATCATTCCGAGAAGAGGCCATTCCTAAAATGTCATCCTGTTAGACCTTAGCACTCAAGCTACAGACTGTTCACAGACAGACACACAGATGGGATCATTTACTCTATAGTTCCTGTCAGGGGCAACTACAATAAAGAGGTAGTTTGATGGAGTTGTAAAGTAATGTGGGATCATAGGAGCTAACATACCATTAGATAAGTCGGCTACTGTAGCTAACGTTGTGTGATGAATTTAGTTGTGTGATGGCCCGGTGCTGTTACCCATGGAGAAAATAATCAGACTAAAAGAAGTGTGAATGTGAAAGAACAAAAAACACAGAGTGACAAGCTCACTAGTTCACATTCCACTTTGTCCTCCTGCACTCTGAGGTATCATTCGGTGTTTATCATGTGTCTCCAGCTACCAGAGTTAAAGGGCACATGACGCTACCGACAGTCAACCAAAATGAAATACTATTAAATGAAGGTAAATTAAAAATTTTCCTGGTTTCAAGTATTAGAGATAATGTAAGCACACAAATCTACAACACCCAGAGCATTAGTAGAGTAGAGTTGTTAGACATCTGAATGCAGAAATGTCATGTATCATCCCTTTAACCATTTTTGTAAGGGATCGTTGTCCATTTGAGAGGCTCATTTCTGCCTGAATCTGCTTTCCTGGCTGATATTTTGAAATGTCGCTTCAATATGTCCACATAATTTCCCTTCCTTAGGATTCCACCTATTCAGTGAAGTGCAACAAAGCAGCCTCACAGCATGGTGCTGCCACCCCCATGCTTCACAGTTGTTTTTCCTCCTCCCAGTCTCTCCCCTTTTCCTCAAAATATAACAATGGTCATTATGTAAAAGCTCTTCAAGATTCGTTCCATGAGTCTGGAGAATAGTTTTTCAGAAAGGGAGACTCTTATCTTCATGTGCAGTTGTAGACTGTAGCCGGGTTTTAGTCCAGTGTTGTGGAGCAGTGGCTTTATCCTCACTGGTGATATAGATACTTTTCTAACTTTCGCCACCATAGTCTTCACAAATTCTTTCGTTGTTGTTCAGGGACTGATTTTCATGTGTGTAAGTGTACTTGTTGTCAAGGTAACAGAACATTTCTGAGCAGCATGATGGTGTTTCTACCTGCGTACAGATAAATGGAGTTAAATTAAATGGTTGCCTTAATGGTCAATTTATCCATGAATATGTTGCACTTGTCTTGTACTACTTGTTTATTATTACCTTTGTTGTATATGTGTTAGTACACAGGTCAGAGTCTTACAGTAACTCGAGCATCACTGGCATTTCTGTATTTTATCTTTGTCGTTTATTTTTTCTTACTGACAACATCTCAGCATTTGCATATCTGCTCCAGTAAAACCTATGACTGATGACCAACTATTCAAAGTTCTCCATTGTACTGGTGATGTATTAAACCC
This sequence comes from Stegastes partitus, assembly GCF_000690725.1. NCBI lineage: Eukaryota > Metazoa > Chordata > Actinopteri > Pomacentridae > Stegastes > Stegastes partitus. The sequence goes on from NW_007577824.1 coordinate 602,912, forward strand.
TGTCCTCTAACTGAGGTACATACTGAACTACAAATTTAGCGTTCCGCCACAGCCCTATTATAAAGCTTCTTCACAATGGAGTTTCCACAGTAGAACGATAGATGTTGAATCCATTTCATGTTCAGCTCTTTCAAGTAAACACACTGAGATATCAAACACATCTCGCAATGCATTGTTTTGTTATTTTGTTTTCATCATTGTTGATTGTTGTGTAGCACTATCCTGTCAGTCATGATGTCACATGATTATTATCCACAGCTGACAGAATAAATTGTGTTTATTATGAAGGAAACTGGGAATTAATGAACACGGGAGTGACACTGAAAACAGGCTTGACTGATAGTTTCTGTGCAGTTAAAGGTGTTGTGATGAAGTGATACTGGTTCACTCATTACTAACACTCATTATTATTGTTATTTAATTAACTATCATTGCTATTTTAAACTTCTTTTAAGCTGAATATTCACTGCTACCAACTGGGCTGCTTGTAGACTCTACCGCTACACTTTGTGTCATATCTCATAGGTGCTTTATTCTATCGTTCCATTTTTTTTCATGTCTTTGTCAATTTGTTTTGTCTGGGTTTTAATTGGTGCTTTTTAAAAATATACCAATTTATTTAGACCGTGTCAGTCAATAGCAAAAATACACTGATTGTACCGAAACCTGTGCTGCACAGAAAAGCTGAGTGAAAGAATGAAAAGTTGTTTATCAAGAAATATCGATAGGCTATAACCTCCCTTTAAAATGTACTTTGAAACTTCTGAAGCCTTCTCTATGGCTTCAGGGCTGCTGGTGGGCTTATGTTTAAACTTTGGACAGAGACAGGTCATCTATTTTCTTTCCCCCCAGCTTCCAGACTTGGACCTATACTGATCTCCTCACCTCTTCTAGTAAATAAAGTGAATTATTTTCTAAAATGTGTTACTATTCCTATAACCACAAGTGATTTTAGAGGCACATTAACTATTTTGTGAAGTACACAGCGGCTTCTAAAAAAGGGCAATCTAGGTGACCTCTCCCCTAACCTCGATGGCGCTGGAGGACTGGATGACAGGTAACGAAGGTACACATAGCCATTGTTCTTATGGACATTTTTGCATCAGTAATTCTGACTTGTCACTGAAGTTACATCACAGATGACATCAGGAGACACAGCATCAGATTTCATAGTTATGTTGATGACACACAGCTGTACATCGCCATGTCTCCTGGTGACTCCAGGCCAATTGATGCCCTATAGAGCTTTACATTAGTTCAGACAGGCATGGAGTCAGGGCGTCACAAGGCCCTTTCTGTCCAATCATTCCCTGCTTAAGTCCAGCACACCCACTTAGCGTGCTTTATAACTGAGATGGAGTTCATGCATTCTGTCCGCTCCATGCTCACCACATCGCTGCGACACCAACCTCTACAGATTGACAAATCTCCTCCTCCTCCTCCCCACTTTCCTCCCTTTTAAAAGCTCAATCTGGTTGTTTCCCATATTGCAGGACTGTAGGAAGCAGACAGTTAATTGTTGTACCTTGGAACTATGTAAACTGGATTTTGTAAAGTGAGAACCATTTAAGTTGGTCTCCTTGTTTTTTAGTTCATACTGTGTTCATTGAACATTGTGAATTTAAGGCTCTGCCAGGGGGGTTTGTGATCTCAGGGACTGTTTGTGTCATGCTTGCTCAGATGATTGTGATTCCAAATAAATGGGTAAATCTGACAAAGTGTCCTGTCTGAATATTAATTGTATAAATCACAAATGGCAAAGAACTTTTTGCAGCTCAACCACGATAAAACTGAGGTACTGGTCATTGGAACAAAAGCTCAGTTAGCTTAGCAAGTTCTAACATTAAAGCAATGCAAATCATCAAGTCATCTTGGACTTAGCAATCACTTTTGAGCCCCACATTGAAAACATTACCAAGATGGCTTTTTGTAGCTTAAAATATACTGCTAGACTGCGACAAGTACAGTTTGCATTGTTTTATTGTAGTTTTATTTTCTGTAAAGCACTTTGTCTTGCATTTCTGTTTGTATGAAAAGTGCTATAGAAATAAACCCTGATTGATTGATGACTGAATGATATCCATACGGTGTCCCAGTAAGCCATGTCAGTAAACCAGCATGCACAGGGGTGGATCTCTGTTAAGGTTAACGCAGCCATCATTAATACACATGTGCTTTCCTGCTGTCAACTGCCAAAATTTCTGCTATGTGAAAGGTATACTCTGTCTCACAGTACAGTACATTCAAATTACAGGTTGGACAGATGTATTTTAGTAGGTTATTATGTTCACTAATAGTGGCTCTACTGGCTAATCACAGCCCTCTGTAGAGGCACAGTGGAGGATTTGAGCAAAGGTTAAGTGTGTGTACAGCAGACAGCATTGAAGCAGACTGTAACAGTTGGCCCGGCTCCGCGCCTGAGGGAATAACATGAAAAAGAGCTGTATTACTTTTATTCCATATTGATGAATAGGAATTCATCGGACGGTCGTGACGGCTTCCCCAGACTCACAGTGGGCTTATGACAATGCCGATGATGCCGGCTGTATCCTCGAATATGAATATGTTTTAAATATTTAAGGACTGTAAAAATACAGGTGCTGCAAACAGCTCAATAAAATGAATCCACTTGACATCCTGTGGATTAAACTTTAATGGGTGTGAGTTAAAGAAAGAGATGTGGCGCGTCTGTACCTGCGCACACACTCCCGGCTCGGCGTGTGTCTGTTTGTGGACGCCCGGTGTATTAAACTTTCATGGCCGCTTGGTTTGAGCTGGTTCCTTTCCTCTCGCAGCATGTGAATGACTGCAGCGCCGTAGTACGTATACGTGGGTACGGGTGCGTTCAAGTACATAAGACAAGAGCAGGCGAGGGCAAAGCGTGGTGTACAGTTGGTTCGTAAGAGTCCATATATGCAAGCTTGTATGGGCGTGTGCATCCCAGCGCATGGGTGCGTGTGCTATGAATATTTGATGTGCTACTCAGTATTCATGAGGGAGAAAGATGGAGAGAGGCACAGAGAGAGGAGATAGAGAGGTAGGGAGAAACAGGGATGAAGGGAGATTTAAATCATCCGGCAACAACGTATGGTTACTCTTACCATTGCACTGTTGTTCTTTAATGTGATCATGGTTGCAGTAAAGTCACAACACGATGGGAAAAGAAAACTGAGATTTTCCTTTTATCAGATGAGCGTGTGACTTCATTTAGCAGGATGTCTACAATGACTTTGATTAATAAGATTAAAACAGGAACGAAAAGGTCGGGACTGAACAGGAGATGGTAATTAAATGACATCGGAAATGTATTAAATAAATGATATCTGCCCGATAAATCATTCACTACGCTTACACAACACTTCAGTGGAGGTTCGTGACTTTGAAATGTATCTAACAATTAGTTGTCTTTAGCTGGACAGTACAGAAAAGAGTTTAACCTCCTTGGAAGTTTTTCCCCTTTTATTGCTTTTAAACAGTGAATCGTGCTCAGTGTAATTTGGCTTTTCTGACAAGAGCTGTCAAAAAAGAGTCAGTATTTAGCAGACGTACCTTTGGCTGCAATTACAGCACTGGGTCTGTATGGATAGGTCTGGGTCAGCTTTGTACATCTGAACACTGCATTTTAAGCAGAAATTCTGTCAAACTGTACGGTGATCATGAGGGAACAGGTCTTTTCAAGTCCAGTCACAAATTCTCAGCTGGACTGAGGTCGGGGCTCTGACCCTATAGCCACTCTGGAATGTTAACACTGATGTCTTCAAACCATTTCTGTGGGACTATATCTTGTAACTAATCTTCTACCAAGTCACAGTTCTTCTGCAGACTACATCAGGTTGTCCTTCAGAATTTCCTTTACACATAGCTGGGTTCATTTAACCTTCTACCTTTACAAGCCTGCCAGCATCTGCGGCCAAGAAGCATCCCCGCATCATGATGCTGCCACCACCGTGCTTCACACTGGGTGTGTTTGTGTCATCAGACAAAAGAGCCTTCTCTTCATTGACTTTAGAATCTGGTGAACACTAGTCAAGATTTTTTCTCCCATCTCAGCTGCTAAAGCTTATAACTTCCTCATAAAGTCATAGCAGTCTTGGCGGCCTTGCTCACTAGTCTTATTCTTGCACTCAGCTTTTAAGGATTCTCAAAGTAGATGCATGCATGTGCTATATCCCCCCATTTAACTGAACTCTGAGGGATATTCAGTGACTTGGAAGTTTTCTTGTGTCCAGTCTTGATTCAAGCTTTTCTCAGAGTTGCATTACATGTTCTTTAGTCTTCATGATGTAGTTACAGTCAGGATTCACCAGTGACTGGACCTGCAAGATACAGGTGTCTTTAAATTACAATCACTTGAGACACATTCACTGCGTTCAGATGACCTCTGGTTTACTAATTTGAGCATCAGCTGGCTGCATGTGTGTTAAATTAGATGAGTCACATGAAAGGTGGTGAATATGGTTTCAATCAGTTATTTTATATGCTATGTTTTTAATAAATGACATTACTGTAGGAATCCATTTTTACTTTGACATGAAAGAGTCTTTTTTGTCAATTTGTGTTTATAAAGCCAGTTTAAATTGACCATAATTCAAGTGGGGTGAAAACATTTTATTAAATATTAGATACTATATATTAGGTAGTTGTAGGGATGATGATTGAAATATTAACATTATATTAGATTTGGTGAGCTATTCGTCAACATAAGAGTAATGATCTTGTACAATTTAATTCACAAATGCCAGAAATAGATTTTGTATTAGTTAATAACATAACCTTATTAACAACGAGAAAACACACATAAATATTACGTATCCATAATCACATTTTATTCAAATATTGTACCAAAAAGGTTAATTGATGTTATTTTTCACACGACGTTACCTTTCTGTTGCCTGCAGGTTCTTCCTGCCTATTTTTTCTTGACCTTTTAATGTTTCACAGCAATTCCAGTGTGATGTGCTATTACTTAAGCAGTCAGAAATGGTTATTAAAGCACCATAATACATGTTTACAGAAATAAGAAATTATCCGGTCAAAGGACTTTAAAAGCTTCGCTAAAAATCTCCCATTGTTTCATTTCACAATTCATTCAGTCACTGTTCATTTTGCTGAGCTGATCGCATCAGGCTGTTCAGTGTTTCAGCCTTCCTCTTGGAAAATTTATGCCAACTTTTAGGCCCAAATTATCTTCAGTTCAACTAATAACTTGAAGCTCAGCAGCAGAAGATGCCGTCTTTTGTTTTCTGTCACTGATCATTAGCGCCATCAAAGCAGTTTATTTCATTTATTCTGATTATTGGTGCTTTAAAACAGCAGTGCAGACTTCAGAGGTTTCACACACATCAAGGAACAAATCCTGCTAACTTGCTAACTAGTCTCTCTCTTCCTTCACCTCACCATGTACGTATTTGTCATTTTGCACCTTTCAACCTTTCCACAACATCTCACACATCCCTGCATTGCTGATGAATTCATGGATTTTCTTAAACAGATGGTTTAAAGACCACCTTCCACTGAAAGTCTTTACCTTGTTAACATGTCCATATGGTGTCCTTTATATGCCAAAAGACCACATCATGAGTGAAATAAGCAGCCGGCACCATGGCTGAGCATTTAATGAAGCTGCAGTGTTCTGACGGAAGTCTCAAAAACACACATTCAGACATCTGGCGTTTCATAATTAAAACCTCAGGAAGCAATGCTGTGTAGGGTGGGGCTTTCTGTGTCATTATTCATCTTCGGCTTGAAAATACACAGTTGAATCACATCAATATTACAGCTTGGCCTTGAGTAGA